>NC_056745.1:1091946744-1092039244 GCF_019279795.1 Protopterus annectens
GTTGCTAAAATAAATGGTTTTGTCTTATCATGCATTTTCTCAAGGAGGAAATGAAGTCTGAAACTCAAATGTATGTTATTTAGTGACTGCAATCCTTAGATCTTTCCAGTGATGTGCCAGAAAACCATAACTTTGAGGAGCAGTCCAAAAATATGAGGCAAAATCTGTACATTCTGTGAAAATATGGACAATTGAGAATTATATGTGTGCTGCTGTGTGACAGAAAGTGTGTGTGTGTGTATGTGCGTGTGTGTGTGTGTGTGTGTGTGTGTGTGTGTGTGTGTGTGTGTGTGTGTCTGAGAGAGTATGTGTGTGTGTGTGTGTGTGTGTGTGTGTGTGTGTGTGTGTGTGTGTATGTGCATACCTTTCAAACTCTAAGTGCAAGAAATCTGGGCAAACCCTGACATAATGGGACCAAAATATGGACAAAGTTTAAATATTGCTGTCATAAACTTACACAGTTGCTAGAATAATAGGATTTATGTTAGCATGCACTTTCTGAAGGATATGAAGTCTGAAATTCAGGTGTATGTTTGTGTCATTATTATTTAGTGACTGCAATTCTTAGAAATTCCTAGTGATTTGTCAGAAAACCACACATTTTATGAGGAACAGTCCAAAAACATGACAGAAAATTTTGAACATTCTCTGAAAATCTATGTGTGTTGCTGTGTGTGTGTGTGTGTGTGTGTGTGTGTGTGTGTGTGTGTGTGTGTGTGTGTGTGTGTGTGTATGTGTATTGCTGTTTGAGAGAGTATGTGTTTGAGTGTGTTTGTGTGTGTGTTGCTGTATGAGAGAGTTCATGAAAAATAATTTGACTTTCTTCCAAATGTTGCAAAAATATGATAATATATCTCAAATAATAACTATGATACAAAACAAACAAAAAATCCACAATAGAAACCATTTTGCTTACAAACTGAAAATAAATCAATTATTTTAACTGAGGGTATGGTATGTCATGTAAAATGTTATTTTGTGCTTCAGCAAAAAAACATCCTCTCTTACAGCACTACTATCTAATTCCCAGGTTTAAAAAAATGACCATGCAAATCAGTCTTTCCAACATCAGAGGTGCCATAAGCTTCTTGGCTTTTTAGAAAAGATCAAAGTGTAGTTCTCATTTCAAAAGCTAAAGTTATTAAGCAGATAATAATAATGCACATTACATGAATATATAACCAATGTGTTAGCTTCCCTTTATATTAAAATATATGATGAGATTATTGCCTTCTTTCCTAGCAAACAATGAAAAGGACTAGTTACAATACAAAAGAAAATTACAAACTGACTAGTTTATATCAAATCAAACAAGAATTCTGATTTAGACATTCCACATTGTATATTTACATTTCACCTTTTGGTATAAACTTTTTTCATTGGAGTAATTGTATGGATTCAAAATACAATGGAAGACCTCAATACTGATTCACTGAACATCAGAAAAGAGAAAAGCATTGTGATTTCTTTCCTGCCTGCTGTGAAATGGGTCTGTAAGGGCGAAGTTGTCGATGGTGTTTCACACAGTGCTGTTAAATATTTTCTTACTGTTTTTTTGACAGAATTAAGGCATATTTTCAAACAAAACAATAGCGTTGCATCATTTTCTGCAAATAAGTTGATGTTTTCTGGTAGAATCATTCCAGTATATACCATTATAATGATGGTAGAAATACACATAAAACAGTAATATGCAATTTAAAAGTACAAGTTGTAAGACACAAAGTAATTGTAAGATCCAGCAAAACCATGCTTTGTACCTAATGCTAGACTGCTATACTTAGGTTTAAGGAATTCTTTGGACTATTTATAATATACTTTCCAGTTATCTACTGTTCATTTTTTTGCGCAGTTTGGCATCTGATGTCATTTGCAGAGAACATTTCTGCTGTCTAGCTATTTCTGAGACCCTTAAAAGCCCATTTGTCTTTTCCTTTCCTTTATTTCTACTTTCATATCTTACATTGCTTCAGTTCAATGGGGTATTTTATATTTTTGAGTTAATTTGCCACCTTATTGCCACAGTGTGATGTTACTTCTTTAACTGCTGAGTTATTCTTTTATGCCCTTCACATTATTGTTTGTCCTCTCTGTCCCTCTGTACAGAAGATATAGCTTTATCATATATATGAATCCATAATCCACACTCATAAAATGAAACCACTGATCCTTATTTCCTCTTAATACAAACAAGTAATAGCTTTACACTACATTGCAATAAACCTGTCTAGTCTGCCCTTTAAGTGCATTTGATATTCTAACTTGTGTCTGTCTTTGTCTTCCACTCACCACTTCTTCACTTATACTGTGATCTCCTGCAGGCATCCTTCTATTTCCAGTCCCACTTGTCCACTCAATACATTAGTCCATTCTGTATGTCCACAGCTATCTCCTTGAAGAAATACTTTTGCAGATTCAGGGAGTTATAGTTATTCATCTCTACAAAATCAGAATAAATGTGTTTAATTTGTAAAAAAAAATACTCTGTGGTAGCAAATTAACCAAATGAAGTGGTTACCAAAGACAATATGCTACCTGTTGTAGATCCCCAGAGAGTGTTCTTTTTAGCTGATCAGCTTGTACACATAGTTCAAAGACTACCTAGTTGATTTCATCAGCTCTTCTTTGTAATTCCAAGTTTCATAATTGCAAGTCCAAGAATTATGAAAAAAATATAATGAACAAATAGAAGAAAAGTAAATATTGAAGCTAGCTTTTCTTATTTAGATTTGTTTTTACAGGGGGCAAGCTCCTGTTTAACTCCTAACTGTGGGGGTCTACATCCCCTACTCCTACTGCTTATATATGCTACCTCCAAGAGTGTTATACCTCAGAGAAAGATGAATACTCCAAGATACAACAATTTCAGATTTAGTGTGCATACAATCTTTTGTGCACATGCAGGATTGCTGTTCATTGACTCATTCACAGTTACTAGTCTTAGAATTAAAAACAGTTACCTATTCCTTATATATTAGTGGTACATTTAAAACTTTGACCAAACCTAGTCTCATTAAGGTGACCAAAATAACTGTGAAAATCTATAAATCCAAGAGAAACGGCACAAAAAGAGAGTTCTCAATGCATGAAGGTATAGAACAACCACTCCCTTTATTGAGGAAAACCACAAACACATAGCTGTCCAATTAGCTTCCTAGTCTGTCCAGTTTCCTCATACCTGCTTTTATCCATTGGCAGTACATTGTTCTCCCATTCCATGCTGCTTTATTTTACTAAAAACAGCAAAAAAAATGTAGAAGCAGAAGAAATTGGACAGACTAGGAAGCTGATTTAACAGCTATGTGTTTGTGATTTTCCCCAATAAAGAAAGTGGTTGTCCTATAGGTTTGTGCATTGAGAACTCCCTTTTTTCTGCCATTTCTCTTGGATTTATTGGTTTTCTTACTCAGCATTGTTTTGACTTTTTTTTTTTTTTTGCTGTAATTGTAAAAATCTGATACTCAGCCTCAAAAGTCAAATAAAAGATAACCTATGCACTTACTAGTTTCCTACCATTGACTAAGGTTAATGTGGTTGGAGTCTAACTTCCTGATCACATTTCCTCAGTTTTCCTATTCCGTAATTAGCTATGTATGTGCCAGTGCGATTTAATCTTACTTGGACTTGAATTAGCCTCTGCTGGGGTTTGTTTTCTTTACTTGTTGGTCAGTCCAGTACATCATATTCTGTTAATATGGCATCACTGTTTGTATAAGTACACTGTGCTGTACTGAAGCTTTTCTCTTTTTCACACAATTACATGACCATCGAGCTAATATAAAAAATAATGTGCACAAGGGAGTTAATCCTCCAAAATAAGGTGTAATGGGTGCTTAACCTCTGCAAAACCAACATTTTCATCTTCTGCAGCATATTTATTCATTGTGTTCATAGGTTCATAGGTTCATCCATAAAAGGGAAGTCACCCCTGATCATTATTAGTAAACAATTACGAGCACTCATAAAATCAACTAAGGCCAATTTTGAGAGAAAAATTGCCATGGATTCAAAGGACAATCATAAGGCAATTTTCAGCTATGTTAGGAACCTGGGTGGAAACTCCCAGATATGCTCAGAATTAGTCCAAAATGATACAAAAATCACTGAACCCACAGACATTGCCAACATACTGGCAGACAGGTTCAGTGCAAACTTCACCCTCTCCCCTAAAGGAGAGATAACTATCCCAACCGAGTGTAGCCACCCGGACATCTCAAATGCGCAGGTGAAAGCTGCTCTCTCTAAAGCTAAAAACACAGCATCAATGGGACAGGATGGTGTCCCCGGCTGTGTGCTACATGAGCTAAATGAGGAATTAACCCCGCACATAAGGCAGCTGTTTAATCTCAGCCTTACCACAGGATCGTGCCCAAGGAGTGGCGACGGCAACTGTGGTCCCACTCCACAAAGGCGGCCTCACGGACCCTGGTAATTACGCCCATAAGCTTAACAAGTCTAGGCTGCAAAGCTATGGAGAGGATCATAATGGAGCTCATAAACAAAGATATAGGGGACTTGCAGACATTGGACCCGACCCAGTTTGGCTTTGTCAAGGGAAGATCATGCCTTTTGAACTTGGTCGACTTCTTGAAACAGTCACCAAGGCCATTGATGAGGAAAGGCAGTCCATACAGCCTACCTTGACCTTGCAAAGGCTTTGACACAATACCCCACTCGGGTATTGTAGAAAAACTACCAGCTTAAATGTAAACCCATATGTCACAAGATGGGTTGCAAACTGGCTTAAGGACAGAACCCACAGGGTTAGAGTTGCTGGCTGTGTAAGACTCCAAGCGGTCACAAGTGGTGTCCCACAGGGCTCGGTCCTTGGCCCCTATTGTTTGGCATCTACTTCTCAGAAGTACAGGCCAGCATGGGAGGACTTTGGCTGACAAAGTTTGCAGGCGACTGCAAACTGGGCCATAGTGGAAAGTGCATCGGACACGGATATCCTTCAGAAGGGACTCACGGAAACAGATAGCTGGTGCCAGAGCCATGGCCTGAAGTTAACGCCAAAAATGTATAGTCATACCCTTCGGGAAAAACAAGGTAACCCCAAGCTACCATATAGGTGGCAATCCACTAAGCACAGAAGAGGTTATCAGGGACCTGGGGACCCAGGTTGACAGTGGCCTTTCTTTTGACACTCACATTGCTAAAGTGGTTAGAAAGACCTTCTACATTGCCCACCTGATCATGAAGGGATTCACATCCAGATCTAGTGAGGTCATTGTTCCCCTGTACTCTTCACTTATCAGACCAATGATCGAGTACAATGCCCCATTCGGGATGTATCTCACCCGACATCTGCAGCAATTGGAGAGACCCCAAAGTTCCTCACCAAAAGGATAAAGGGACTCCAAAATCTGTCATATGCTGCCAGATTGAAGAACTCCAGCTCTATTCAGTTGCATACCGTCTGCTCAGAGGTGACATGTGCCTGACATACAAGGCCATGTCCAACCCGGAATTAATGGACATGCTCCACCTCAAAAAATCCAAATCCACCAAAACCACTAGAGCAAGCGACTTAAACCTTAGCACGGATATAAATAGGACGTGCTGGAGGGATAGATTTATCACTCAGAAACTCCCTATGCTGTGGAATAAAATCCCGGTCCATGTGAGGCAGAGCACCTCGCTGACTCTGTTCAAGAGAAATCTAGACCTGTGGATGGGAGATCGTAGGTTTACCCCGAGAATCATCTCTGTGTCACTGCTGGACAGAGGCACAACAAACTAATGGGCACAGTATTTTTTCATATAAGGGGTGGCGTAAGCCACAAAAATTTGGGCTAGGCTTATAAATGCCTTAGGGCAGATAGCCTAATATAAACCTATGAACCTATGAACCTATAGGTTCATACTAGGCTATCTGCCCTAGAGCATTTATAAGCCTAGCCAGAATGTGTTTGGCTTTCGCCACCCATTTTAAATTTATTTTGCTATGCCCTTTTTCGAGGTTAGTATACTGTGCCTCTGTCTAACAGTGACACAGAAGTGATACCCGGGGTAAACCTATGATCTCCCATCCACTCATCAAGATTCCTCTTGAAGAGAGTCAATGAGGGGCTCTGCCTAACCTGGACTGGGATTTTATTCCAGAGTGAAGGGAGCCTCTGGGTTATAAATCTGTCCCTCCAGCATGTTCTATTTATTTCAGTGCTGAGGTTCAAGTCTCTCGAGCGCGTAGCTCAATGGGATTTGGATTTTCTAAGGTGCAGCATGTCCATTAATTCAGGGTTGGACATGGCTTTATACATCAGGCACAGATCGCCTCTGAACAGGTGGTATGCCACTGAGTAGAGCTGGAGTTTCTTTAACCGGGCAGCATATGGCATCTGTTGGAGCCCTTTGATCCTCTTGGTGAGGTACTTTTGGGGTCTTTCCAGTTGCTGTAGGTGTCTGGTAGGGTACATCCCAAAAGGGGCATTGTACTCAATTATGGGCCTGATGAGGGATGAGTAAAGAGACACGATGACCTCCCCTGATCTAGATGTGAATCCCTTCATGATTAGGTGGGCTATATAAAATGTTTTTCTAACCACTTTGGCCACGTGGTTGTCAAATGAGAGATTGCTATCAACTTGGGTCCCCAGGTCCCTAATTACTTCTTCTGTACTTAATGGATTACCACCTATGTGGTAATTTGTGGGCACTTTGTTTTTGCCAAAGGGGATGACTATACACTTTTTGGCATTTAGCTTGAGGCCATGCCTCTGGCACCAGTTGTCTGTTTCTATGAGGCCCTTTTGGAGGATGCTTGTGTCGGCTGGAGAGTCGATTATGGCACCCAGTTTGCAGTCATCTGCGAACTTGGTCAGCCACAGTCCTTCCGTGTTGGCCTATACCTCCGAGAAATATATACCGAACAAGAGAGGTCCCAGGACTGAGCCTTGTGGGATACAACTTGTAACTGGTTTGGAGTCTGACATGGCTCCAGCAATTCTAACCATGTGGGTTATGTCCTTGAGCCAATTTGCAATCCATCTAGTGACATAGGGGTTTATATTTAAGCTGGTGAGCTTATCTATAATGCTCGAGTGGGGTATTGTATCGAAGGCTTTTGCGAGGTCCAGGTAGGCTGTGTGGACCACCTTACCCTCGTCAATGGCATTGGTGACTGTTTCAAAGAAATCAACCAGGTTTAAGAGGCAGGATCTGCCCTTACAAAGCCAAACTGGGTAGGATCCAGTGTCTGTAGGTCCCCAATATCTTTATTTATGAGGTCTATGATGATCCTTTCCATAGCTTTGCAGACCAAGCTAGTCAGGCTTATGGGGCGATAGTTTCCAGGATCCGTTGAGGCACCACCTTTATGGAGAGGGACCACTGTTGCTGTACGCCACTCTTTGGGCACATATCCTGTAGTAAGGCTGAGATTGAACAGTAGCTTTATGTTTGGGTTTAGCTCTTCTTGGAGTTCATGTAGGACGCAGCCCGGGACACCGTCTGGTCCCATTGATGCTGTGTTTTTTGCTTTGGAGAGGGCGGCTCTTACCTGAGCATCTGAGATGTCAGGGGGGCAGCACTCTGCTGGGATAGATATTTTCCCTTTTCGTGGGGGGGGAGGGAGTTTGCACTGAACCTGTCAGCTAGCATGTTGCCAATGTCTGTGGGTTCAGTGTATTTTTTGTCATTTTGGACTAATTCTGAGCATATCTGGGAATTACCACCCAGGTTCCTAACATAACTAAAGAAAGCCTTGTGATTATCCTTAGTGTCCTGTGCAATTTTTCTCTCGAAGCTGGCCTTAGACAATTTTATGAGTGCCCATAGTTTTTTTGCTAATACTGATCAGTGATGCCTTCCCTTTTTGGTATTTTGCTCTATCATTTAGTAGCTTCCTCCTTCTATTGTATAGTTTGTTTATGGCTGGGGTCCACCAGACAGGACGTCTGCCTTTGGAGGATTGGGTCTTGGTTTTATTTGGGATCGCATGATCCATGCACTCCTGAAGGTGTTCATAGAATGCATTTATAAAGGATTCTGCGGTCTGGGCTGTATTTTCCACAGGCCCGGGGGCTTTGAGGGATTCCACCTCAGTTTTGAAGAGTGTGAAATTTGCTTTAGAGAAGTTTTTCACTGTGGTTTTCTGGGCAGGAGGTGGGGTCGGGATGTGAATATCCAGTGAGATTAGTTTATGGTCTGATCTTACCAGTGAGGGATACACTTCTGGTCTGGAGCATAGAGTCCCCATGTTGGTGATGATCAGGTCCAGTATGTTTTCCCCTCTTGTGGGAGTGGTAACAAGTTGTTCCATAGCATTTGAGTTTATAAATTCTAGGAACCTTTGGGCTAGGGTGTTGGAGCTAGAGTAATGCTCCCAGTCTATAGTTGGGTAGTTGAAGTCGCTCAATATAATGGTGTTTGGAGAGACCTTCATATTTTCCAATGTTCTCAGGAAGGCTGAGTGGGGTTCCTGGGTTTGAGAGGGTGGTCTGTAGCAGGCTATAAACTGGAAGGCAGTTTTACCCACTGTTAGTTGCACATGGATAGTCTCTGATGCTTCGTGCTTTGCCACCAACCTGGAGGTGTGGGTATCTTTGATGAATATCGATACTCCCCCTCCTTTTGTGGTTCGGTCCATGTTTTGGGGCCGAAAAGCATGGTATGAGGTATAACCTGGTAGTGCTGGGGTGCTCTCGGTAGCCCTGAACCAGGTTTCTGTTACTGCACAGATATCGATGTTCTCCATGCTAAGGAGAGTTTCGAGTGCATGCATCTTGAGGTTTAGACTTCTGGCGTTGAGTAGCATTACTCTTAGTTTCTTATCCCTTGTGATACCTATGGAGGTGGGTTTGTCTTTTGAGCCTTGCCTAAAAAAGGCACTATGGGGGTAGCAAGAGCCTTTGCCAATATCTGAAAGCCCAGGGGTGACAGGTGCAAGCCGTCCCTAGCGAAGCATTGTGGCTTGTCGAGCATATCATCCCAAGCTGACAGGCATTGGATCCCCTTTGAATGACACCAGTACTTAAGCCAGTTTTTGAAATTGATCATCTTGTCTTCATATTGTGGCATCATTCTTGGTGAGTGTAAGATGCTTACTCAAGGACATGGTCATACCGGCCTGGGCTACATGCTCAGAGAGCTCCTCTATGTCTCTTTCCATGTAGTCCAGGGAGGTATGTCTCAGGTCATTCACACCAGCATGGACAATGACTGAGTCATATTTGTACTTGCCTTGGAGTGACCTGAGTGCTTGTGTTATGTGGCGGATCCTAGCGCCTGACAGGCTGCTCACCGTGACCCTCTCCTTGTTCAGCCTGGTGAGCGGTACGTCAGTGTGCCTGACGATAGAGTCACCTATTACAAGTGTATCAGGTGTGTTGTTTAGTCTTAAGGGCTGTGACTGTTCGGCACACTGGCTTTGTGAGATATGTGTTGCACGTGTTTTGTTTTGGGGTAGCGGTTGCTTGGGTGCCTGCTTTGGAGGTCTCTGCTGCTTAGGCAGATCTTTATTTAGAGCCTCCGAGTATGTTTTTGTGTGATTATGTGTTTGGTTTGCTGTCGTGGTAGGTCTATGTGAGACTGGAATTGTAGTGAGCGTGGTTTCCTTCTCCTCCTGACTGGTTATGCCAGTACTGAGTTGAGAGAGCTTAGCCTCCAGTTTGGCTATATGGTTGCATCTCTCACATGTGTTCTTAATTAACAGTCATCAAGGAACTGTTTTCTCATCATTCATGCTTTTGCCTTGATTAATCATAGGGGAATTATGAGCCTACATAAAACAGTGACCTGGGAGTGATAGTTTGGATCTTTATGGGGATTTTCTTTACAAACTTACCCTAAAATATTTCAACATATGAGGAGGCAGATGCTACCCTCAGTGTGGTACCCTAATATTATAGAAAGATCCTGTCAAGTTTAAACAGATTGTTGGCCAGACAAAACTGTAGTAACTCTGTCAAGTAAGTTAAATAGTACTAGCAGCAGCAATGTTTTTACAATCAGTATGCTCAAACTGTTCTGAACTCAGGTATGCAAGCTGTTTACAGCCATGGTAGGGATGATGTGTTATTCTGCCATTGGAAATAGGAAACTAAATTTTAAATCTGAGCCATGACCTTAACAAATGAAGCTGAACTACTTACCTTTGGTTGTAGGCATCCATTAATACAATTTCTCAGCTTTTAAGAGGCGTTTACATTAAAAAAAGTATGGACGTGCCTGTGAGATGAAGCTAGTTCTTGTAGATTTTGGTGCTCTATAAAGCAGTGAAGTACTAGTGTTTAATAATCAGCATATCCTTGCATTTATCAGATGAAGAGGTAGTTCTATCCTTTTCAGTTGGGAAACATGGTAAACTATATTATATGACTTTCACAGTATTAACCAACAGCACTTTAGAATTACCTTCCATGTTTAAAAGTTGATTACGCATAATTTTGTGTTTTGGTAGACACTATCACAAAATTGTCCCTTTTGTCTGAAGGCTTATCAGTCAGGGAGTTATCCTTATTAAACATCTTTAGCGCTAAACATTCTGCTTCACTTAGATTATATTTATCCTAATTTTTTAAAAAGCAGTTTCATTTTGAATATCCCATTTGAAAAGGGAATGTAGCTAATCTTATCTTAAAAGGCATGGAAGTCACTCCATGGAGATAAATGTAGCAGTTTATACTTCACAAACCCAACCTAATACTTCACAAATCCCACTCAGTACTGAATACAGTGCATTAGGTTTGTATCCTTTACTCAGTAAAATTGCCACACTTTTAAGAGGTGCATTTACTTACAAACGTATGGCAGAATAAAAACAGAATATGGTATGAGCTGTTTTCTGTAGCCCAGGCTACAGGAATTGTTTCCTTTTACTTCTGTTTATGTAGTGCATAACCCTTATTTGAGCCACTTTACCAGATTGTGTCCCCAGGATGCCCTAAAGATGTACACTCCAGAAGTCTTAAATGGTAAACAAAATGTTTATAAAAAAATGAACAAACTTGAAAAGGTACAATATCTCCTTACCAGAAACATCACAAAGTTGAAAAACGTGAATGTGACGTCCCCACTCTGGGGCAGCAATCAAGGAGCCTGAATCCTCAATATTGACACTGGAGATATACGTTCACTTGGAATACAAATGGATACATGCAGTATTTACAGATGCAGACCTCTCTGCATCAAGCATAATTTCCCTTAAGAGCGCACAGGGAACACACTCAGTCCAGGGTCTGGGATTCTCAATCTGTCTCCCTGCAGATCCTCAATAAGACTCCCCACTGGCACAGCTGTTGGGTTAAATTCTCAGCTGAGTGTCCAAACCAAGTCCTGCAGCATCCTCTCTGTGAAACCAGTGCTTCATGTCTCTGCTGCAAGTAGCTGACATGCGCACTCTTTGAGATTTAATTTTCAAACACACACACCTGGGAAAGGCTGGCACAGATTACCTGCTCTACAAACTTTGCCCAGACTATAAGATAGATTCACTAACACCAGTCAGTTACTATAAGGCTCTTAAAAAGGTATCCAATTATAGTGAGTGAAATTAATATTAATACAAATGGTAATGTTGACCAAACAGCAAGGGTTTTAGGAGAGGCCAGAGTTTTCACCAAATAAATGCATGCAAATACTCTCAAAACGTTAATATTTTCTAAGAGGAACAGCTACAATGAGAAGTTTAAATATATTTAATAATAAATAATAAAAGAACATGAAAATATGAAATATCTATTTACAGTAAACACCAGAGTTTCAAATACAGGAAATACTAAAATAACACAAATGAATAGATTCACGCAGCTACAGAAAAACAGTACTTAACTAATCTCACTGTATTTTCATGACTAATCTAAACAGTTTTAAATCAGTCCAAAGCACTCACAGAAGGGCCATCCTATGCCACAAGTTGGATAAGAAGGCTTTATTCAGGGTGTGTTAAAATCCAAAAACAAAAACATAAAAGCTGCTACAGTACATTGGCGTTTTCATCCATAAGACTTAATCAGATGAATATTACAATTTGCCACACTGTCATTTATCCCACGTTTCGATCCCAAACCACCAATAAACTCCTTTTGCATATAAAACAATGAACCAACTATAAAAATACATGTAAAATTACATAAATTGAAATATTTTGTCTTACTGTAAATATACATTAACTAATCTGACATACTAAACCCATATAACAATGTATAAATTTTGTGATAACCTACATCAATTCTTGTCCATATCTGTTAAAATGTCCTTTTATTTTCCTAAGCTAAATATATAAATCAAATTTGAGTGGAAATGTGAGTTATTTCTAATCCAATACCACCATCTAGTAGACAAAATCAGACATTTCAAGCACTAAAAAAGTCTATCTGTACTTATAACCATAAATGGTTCTCATGTATACCCAGGTAGAGTGCCTTCCCTTTTGGAAAACCATTAATGTCAAAGCATAGCAGCTCTAAGTTTTAAAACTGGAGATAGGAACACTGCATCATTAAGTTTAAGTAGTTTACTGGCATCTAAAACAATTTTCCAGTATAACTCTCAATATTCAACTTTTTCAAGCATTACAGACTTGTTGGAATATGGTAAATGTAGCAATAATAACCATGGAAGGAAGAAAAGTGGTATATTTAAATGTGGTATGTGCCCAGAGTGCCCATATATTAGTAATGTAGAAAGTATTCTACTTGAATCGAGGTATACGACTTTTATAAGTAAAACATACAACACATGTGAGAGTAGTAGGAGGTTTACATTGCAATGTGTGTGACATGCAAAGCATTTTATGTTGGAAAGACGGAGAGAAAATTAAGAAAAATAATATATGAACATTTAAATGCTGTATGTAACAAAAAACAAAGTAATGCTTTATACAAACATTCATTAAATTGTATTTTAGCTAAGTTTCAGTTTTTCGTATTAGAAAAAATACCTAAAGATGTGAGGGGTGGTATGTGTGAAACAAAAATTGAATATAGAGTTACACTGGCAAATTGTTTTAGATGCCAGTAAACCACCTGGACTTAATAACTGGATTAGAAATAACTCACAGTTTCCACTCAAATTTGATTTTTATATTTAATTAGCTTAGAAAAATAGAAGGACTTTTTAACAGATATGGACAAGAATTGATGTAGGTTATTTTAGATTTTATACATTGTTGTATGGGTTTAGGATCTTGGATTAGTTAATGTATACTTACAGTGAGACAGAATGTTTCAATTTATGTAATTTTACATGTAGTTTTATGATTTGTTCATTGTTTTATATGCAAAAGAAGTTCATTGGTGGTTTGGGTTTGAAATGTGGGATAAATGACAGTCTAGCAAATTGTAATATTTATCTGATAAAGTCTTATGGACGAAAACGCCAATGTACTGTAGCAGTGTTTATGTTTTTGTTTCTGGATTTTAACACACCCTGAATAAAGCCTTCTTATCCATGTTGTGGCATGGTGTGGCCCATCTGTCAGTGCTTTGGACTTACTTAAAAGTTTTATTTGGCACTGGCTTTCTCCTTTTTGCTGTTTTACTATCTAAAGAGTTACTATTCCCTGTTTCACTTATTAGAGCAAGGCAAGATTATGTAGGTGAGGGATGCTTCTAGGTCAGAATTCCAAAACAGTGTCCAGTCTGACAGAGAGACTTTTCAATATAATATCTAAATATTATTTCCAGGATTGCTTACAGAATGACATCACATCTGGCCATCTGACTCTGTTTCCCACACAATCATCAACATTAGAAGCTGTTGGATTTTAGCACCTATGCGCTACCATACACACATATAGAGCTTTGTTCAGATCTGCTGCAGCTCCTGGAAGTCATAAAACATTTTCAAAGCTCTAACCTTCCACAGTAGCAATTAGCCCCTGCTAGAGACAATAAAGAAGGCTTCTTAATACTTGGTTTCCCAGATATTTTGTCTCTGGCTACAACCATAACTGTAAGATACAATCTTTATGGCCTAATTTATTTTCAACTATTTTTCAAAGTTAGCTGGGACTAGATTACCCTCTTCTCTTCCAGTATCCTCTGTTAAAACATACAGATTTAATTCAGTTATAATGCAATCAGGACCCACTTTTTGTGCATTTTTAACACAAGCAACTTTACAAATACATTTTCAGCACAAGCATCAGTACAAATCAGTTTGCTATACAAATGACATATAATTCTTTACAAAATTCCAGCTAGTTATGCTGGGATATGTTACACATCCACTGCCCTACCTCTCCTTTCATGGCTGGCAATACCTCAGATCATCACAGTGAACAATTCAAAATAACTTTAAGAACTGTCATTATATTCTGTTTCTTATATGTTACTAATAAGTATCAGGCTTTTAAGGCAATGTCTGACCCAATTCAATTTTTTTTGCCTGAAACACACCACTGGGGCAGTTAACAACAGCTCACTGAACTTGATACTACAAATACATATCAATAACATAAATATGACAGTTGTATTGTACAATGCCCTCCAAGACAAAGGAATAAGCTATGTTTACATTTACAGCTAGAAGTCAGAAAATATCAGTTATTAACTTCCTGAAAAATGATCTTGGTATGTATGAGAAGTGAAAATTATCAACCTGGGGTTGCAGCAAACAAGCTTCTAGAAAGGCAGTAGGTTGTCAGGTTGTCATTTGAACCTGTGCCAATATGGCATTTTTTTTTCACTCTTACTTTAGCTGCAAACTTGTAACAGATCTCCTACTCTTGCTTCTTATGATGGTCATACCACAGTTGGTTGAATGTGATTAATCAGATTACAGGCTGACATCATTTTTCTAAAGGAAACTGAAATAATGCCCGTGGTGCCCAATTGAAGTCATTGTATTTAGATATGAGTATCGCCCTTACAACCCACCTTTGCTTTTGGTGCCAGATGATCAGAAGGCTGTAGGTTTTAGCCTTGAACCAGATGCCTGGATCCGCATTATGTGGGGAACACTGCAATAAATATGAGAGGACTTATACACTCTGCTGTGGTACTATATAAACTCTTTTTTTTTTATCAAATATCTTTTTATTAAAAACTTTTCTGGTATACAAACAAAACAAAAAAGAATAACAGGACAATTACATGTGGTACAGTTGATGTTACATTGTACATTCATAAACATGTAATGATAGTTATTGCCCATTATTCTAATAACATTCATACTTTGTAGAAAACCATAGTATTATCATACTGATATAATTAAATTATAAGTTTGTCTAAAAGTTTTTCAATATGGCATATTTATTATACCAACTTTACTACTGTGAGCTATAATATATGCATAACATCAACCTATAATATGATAACATTCTACTCTACTAAAAATGTATGTACATATATACATGTATGTCACCTTACTTATTTGGTTGCTAATTTCAACAGAGTGGTGTGCTTACATTTCTTATGTACATAGTATTTACATACTATTTATGACAAGATATCAATTAATGTATTGCAGTACCATTAGTAGCAGGTTTGATTCCAGCAGTAATGTTTACTATCCTTAAAATACATAGACTATACCAGAATATTAAGAGAGTATTTCAATTAATGTTTTACAGTACTCTTGATAATATATTTGATTTCTCTGACTTTTTGTATATAGTTTATTGGCTAATATGTGTTTTTTTGCTACGCTTTTGTATTCTAACCAGGTTAATTTTGATCTATCAATCCAGTTTTTTGCTATATAAGCTTTCATCAGAGTGCAAAGTGTTATTAAGATATGTTTAGTTAACTTGTTAAAATTACCCTTAAATAAATGGAGTATAGCTGTTTGCCATGAGAGCATAAATCTTGAGTATCCTGATTTTAAGCACCATAGCTTATATACTGTTTTTCAGCTCCAGAATATATGAAGGATGTCCGTTTCTTTATTTGGGCAAAAGGGACAATATGGTGACTTGGATGGGTTAAATTTGTTAAGATGTACAGGCGTGAATTATGCTTTGTTAAAAATCATGAGTTGTGCATATATAAATTTTTTATATGGTGTCAGTTTTATAGTGTTTTTGATAGTTAATTCCTTTTAGTTATTTGTTATGGTGTTGTTCTTCCTATCCCAAAATTTTGAAAAGATTATAGTGTTTTAGTATTTAAAAGTTGCAATCAATTTATAAGTGTTTGATATCATTTTCTTTTTACTTAATAGCATTTTTATAATTTGTTGTGCTAACTTGACTTCTTGCTCAACTACTTTGATATCTTTGGTTAGAATATTTACTAGATATATGATTTGTTTAATTATCAGGTTATAATTTTTACTGACTTTGACTAAGTTTGTGATATCTTTCAATGAAAGATTTCTTATTTGATAAAAATCCCAAACTGTGTAATTTTTTATTAAAGGAAAGTTATCCAGATTTATCATATTGTTTGCTAGATTTATATCTGGATTATTGTGAATTGGTTGCAGGAGAGTAATTGTATCTTTTAAGTTTACTGAAATCAGTAGTTTTTTAAAAAATTTCAGAGTTGTTAATTAATATTGGATGAATTTTTTATTGTTTTAAGAGTTTCCTGTTTTATAAAGGGGATCAATTTTAGATTGATTTTATATTGTGTTATGTCCCTATATAGTAATATGATCCATAATGGATACCGTGTATTCCCTACTGGGTCATAATTCACTATCTGTACGATATTGCATTGATAATTTCATAGTATAACTGAAAGTCAGGAAGGCCTAGGCCACCTTTTTCTTTTGTGGGTATTAGCTTATCATAGCTAATTCTCGTACACTTTGGGTACCAGATAAATTTTGCCAGTCTAACTTCCATTTTATTAAAGAAATTAACTGGTATTTTTATAAAAATGGCATTGAGATGATGTAAAATTTTAGGCAGAATGTTCATTTTTATAATTGAGGCTTTTGATAAGGTAGATAGTTTAAGCTTTTCCCATTTATTCATACTCTCAACTATATTGTACCATGTCTTACCAATATTGTTAGTGAACAATTCTGCTTGTACATGACTAAAGTTTATACCCAAATATTTCAGAGTGTATTGCACTTTGACCTTAGTCTCCGGAAAGTAAAACTCTTTATGTCCTATTGGATTAATTGGATATATGATTGATTTCCTGGGATTAATCTCATAGTTGGATACCATGGAAAAAGTATGTATAGATGATAGTATTTTATTTAAATCAGTATTAGGATATTGAAAGTAGATAATTAGATCATCCGCAAATGCTGTGTATTTAATTTGGGTGTTGGAAACAGAGATAAGATGATAGTATGTTATCTGAGTAATTTGCAGAAGTAGTGTTTCTATATACAGATTAAACAAATATAGTTAAAGTGGGCAACCTTGTCTTGTTCCGTTAACTATTTGTATTGGTTTAGAAGTTTTCTTATTAATATAAAGGATAGTAGTTGCTTTAGTATATAATGTTTTGATCATTTTTATATATTCCTTAGGGAATCTAAATTTATACAGTATAAAAAGTAAAAAAATCTGATTTACTCTGTCAAAGGCTTTTGTTGAGTTGTCAGATAATGCATATTATGGGGATTTGTCCTTAGCACATAAATGGGTTAGAGCATCTATAGTTAATGTGTTATCCTTAACTTGTCTTTGACTCATAAAATGTAGTTGTTCCAGTGATATTATGCCTGGAGCTACCTTTTGTATTCTTTGAGCTATAATTGTTGAGAAAATCTTAATGTCCAGATTAATCAAAGCTATAGGTCTATAATTATATGGGTTAGTGGGATCTGTATTTGGTTTTGAAATAAGCACAGTTTTAGAGTTGTTTATATATAGGTCCGATATCCCAACTTGTATAATATAGTTGTACAGTTTTAAAAGTATTGGTGTGACTTGAGACTTAAAGTGTTTATAGAATTCTGTTACATATCCATCAGGGCCAGGAGCTTTTCCAGGATTTATTTTATCAATAGCCCTACTAATTTCCTCTTCTGTTATTAAGCTTTTAAGATTATTGTCTTTGGATTCATTAACCTTAGGAAAATCTAAGTTATTTGCAAAGGATTGAAATAGATTCTTTTTAATATACTCTTGTGGGCCATATATGTTTTGAAATATTTCTTCAAAAACCCCAGTTATTTCAATATCAGATCTATATGTCTTGTCTTTATATTTTATTTCTTGTATTTTACAATGGAGGTTATTTATGTTGATAATTCTTGATAACATTTTTGAAGGTGTTTGCACCCATTCTGCATATTTATGTGGCATTCTGAGTTCTGTAAACGAGAATTGTTGTGTTATAATCTCATTTAATTGTTTTTGTAAGCTTGCTATTTGCTTCTCAACAGTAGGATTACCATTTTTTGTAGCTCAGTTTCAAGCAGTCTTAGCTTGTTTTCTAATTGCTCTATATTTTCTCTTCTTTGTTTTTTAAAATATGATGCCTTTTGAATGAAAGTACCCTTAGCCATAACTTTAAAGGCTGCCCACTGAATGTCCAGAGGAATCTCGCCACTTAAAAAATCTTCATTTAATTGCATTAGAGATTTAATAATCTCTTGTTCTACATCTTTATTTTTTAGCAAATGTGTATTTAATGTCCAGTTTGCTGAATTGTGTAATTTATACCCCACCTTGTTATGTGTTATTATTAGATTTATTTTAGAGTGATCTGATAAAGATCTAGGTTCTGTGTTATAGCTCACTTCATGATGTGTCAAGCCTTGAGAAATCAAAAACATGTCAATCCTCGACCAGGTTTTATGATATGGGGAAAAATAAGTGTATCTGGTACCTTGAGTGTCTGTATTGCTTAGTTCAAATGGATCTATTAAGTTGAAGTCCTCAATTACTTCTGATAGGAATGTTGTGGCTTGGAGAGGTTGAGTATGATTTTTATTTGACCTATCTTTTAGTGGATTAATATTTATATTCCAATCCCCCCAATTATAATTGAGTGATTTGGATGTTTATTTAGAAAATTATATAATTCAATTAAGAAATCGAGTTGGTAGTTACATGGACCATAAACATTACACAGTAATACAGGATTCTTGAGAGTTGGCAGTAAGGTTGTAAAATAGCACCATCTTCCTTTAACATCGTAGTTCTAATTAATGATATTACCATCAAATGATTTATTGATTATTATAGCTGTACCTCTTGCTGAAGTACTCTCTCCAGCTGCTATTATTTTCTTAATCCATTTAGAATTGTTTTCAGTACCCTTGTCCCATTGTTCCATAGTCATGTGTGTTTCCTGCAGAAAGGTTATATTAGTTCTTGAATTATAAATGAGATGCATGACTAGCTTTTTTCTTTTTAGTGTCCTGTAAGCCATTTACATTCCATGAGGCTATATTAACCATTTTATGAGAATACTATTTTGTTCTTATTATATCTGAGGAATCTATGTATTTTATTTTGAATCTTGTCGGAGCACTTTGCGCACATTTTACTATGATCTGAGAAATAGTTAGATATAAGATTAAGGTGATATAATCCTCTTTCAAACTTTCCTTGGTGCCTAACCACTTACTCCTAATCTCTGAAAGAGAAAAGATTATCCAATAAACAAGTAGTGTAAACAACATTCTGAATTTAAAAAAACAATCCCTATCTACAGATTTAACTATAATACAATAATTATTTGCATTCCAAAAAACATCACACATTTCCAGAGTATAACTCCCCAGACAGCAACCTAAATAAAATAACTTGTTGTGTGTTCTTAACCCAAGTAGGCAGTAGGGTTGTTAATGTTTACACTTCTATATTCCACGCTTCCCCAGCTATTTCAGACATTAATAGCTTATTTGTATTTATTAGCTGACTTTACTAGTACATATACTGTTAAGTAAATATAGTGCAATTGTAATTTGTGCTTTCAAAACTTCTTTTGTTTCCTCAATAATACTATGTATGTGAAATTTCACATACGAATGCATCTTCACAATATGATTTACTTAGCATGCATCATGTATAAACACTATACTTTTCCTCTAGTAACCGATAATTAGTTCGCAAAAAGAAAAACAAAAAAAAGTGATATATCATGAAAGAGCATATATACATTTTGTTAACATTATTGTGCCAACCTTTTCATATTATTTAACGTCTTCTACATAAGCTGTTATTTTTTTTTTCTTCCCCTTCTCTTTTCTTCCCTGCAAGGTTATTTTAAGTCACAGCTTCTTACACAGTTCTTACTTAATACTGCTTCCATCCTTTGTATCTGCTAGAATGTTAGTGCTTCAGAATTATTTTGCAATCAAGACTGTCTTTAAGGGCTTATGTGTATTGAGATACAAAGATTGCAGTACCTCTGTGGAATTTAAGCCATGTATGGTTCTTATTCTTGAAGAAAAAAGCAGTCGCATGATTTACAGCCTTGCAGCTTTGATTTTACTTCCTGGTTTTTGATGTATATGAGCTGTGGAAGATATAGCTTTGTGTTTACCTTGCATTTGCTTCTTTTTGTGATTTCTAGGCTACCATAGCCTGGATTTTGGCTCTGACATCACTGATGACTTATTTACGTTTTTGGTGTGAGGTCAAAGGTCACGGGGTGCTTGCTGTGACTCAGCTTCCTGGAAAAACGGCTTTTAGAATGTTGAAATTGAAAATAAAGCTTTTAAAATGTTGTTCTTGTATTTTATGGTAAAGTTACATCAGAAACTACTAAAATAATGTTTAAAACAAAAGCGACATCATTATTTTGTGGGAATTAAGCATTTTTATACCATAGATGCACTAGAAATTCTTACAGTAGCAGAACAAATGTACTTACTTTTCCCTTGTTATTTTGTAGGGATTTCATTAAATACTTTCAAGAAGGTTGAGTTTGCTTCATCTTTGTTTTTTATTTGATATGCAGAACCCTTGAATTGGAAATGCAGTGAAGCAGGATACTTCATTTGGAACTTTATTTTGTTCTTTATCAAATATGCACAAAATGGTAAAATAATTTGTCTCTGTTGTTTGATTATCAATAGTAGATCTTGTGCAACTGTTATTTCCTTTCCACATGAATTGTTTTTTTTTTTTATTTTGCCTGCTTTTGAAATCATGTTGGCATAAACTGCATTCAGTAATCTCACATATACTTGTCTTGGAGCATTAATTGTTTGGGATTTTCTTAGTGCTCTATGGAACCATTCTATTACAAAGCTTTGTACTGCCACATTTTTATCCAGGAATAGTTCACATATTTCTGTTATAGCAGCATGCAGGGAGGTTTGCTCATATGATTCAGGGATATCTCTGATAAGCACATTGTTTCTTCTGGACCTTGCTTCTAAGTCTATTTTTTTTTGTTGCAGTTCAGATATTGTTTTCCTGTGGCAATGTTACTTTTTTATTTCCTCTATCTTGTATTCATTTTCAAGAGCTTTCTCCTCGTTTTTCTGTAGTCTGGATGATATTTCGTCTAAGGTATTACCAAAGGCATTTAGTTTTGTAGAAAAATATTTAATTTCTTCCTGCAGAGGTATTAGAGCTAATTTAAGGTCTTCCAGTAAGAGAGATTTTTCAGTGGCCATTTTGGGAGTCTGCTTCTCTGTTTGCAGCTTTGCAGTTCTTTTTTTTTTTTTTTTTGTACTTACTTCTTTCTCAGGTGTGCTTAATTGTGGTCTCTTGTTTTTGTTGTTTGTGCTTCCATTGAATCCATATTACTACAATTGATATTTTTTATTTTCTTTGTAGAAACTGCAGATTTTTAGTGAAGTCTGTACTGTTATATATGTTCTCCTGTCAGCACATGTGGTCTCTTGTTTTTGTTGTTTGTGCTTCCATTGAATCCATATTACTACAATTGATATTTTTTATTTTCTTTGTAGAAACTGCAGATTTTCAGTGAAGTCTGTACTGTTATATATGTTCCCCTGTCAGCACATGTGGTCTCGCAGATAAGTATAAAATACTGTGATTTTCTTTTTCTTTTTGCAAAATCTTCTGAAAAATATGGTTTAGTAGCCAGTATATTGTTAGATTTCTTGATTTCTGCTGGGTTTTGAGAAGTGTTTAAGCCAAGATTGGTTTAGATTTTAATTCCCATTCAGAAGCTGTCTGTGAAGTGTGCCTCCTAGCTAGCGGCCATCTTGGAATCAGAGTACTATATAAACCCTTAGCTAGTGGCTCTCTGGGTGAAAGTTAAATAATTTGCAGTACTCAGTAATGAAGAACAGGGATATTTCCATTAATATAATGAAGACTTTTGTTGTGCTTTCCGCTAATTATTTATTTATATTTCTCTGGTGTAAATTCCTTATAGGATCTCTATTGAAAATATCCATAGGCCAATGTAGCTATTCATTCAGTAATATGAAATATGCCAATAACTAAAGTAAATCAGTTCCAAGATCCTTGTACTTCATTATAAAGAATATTTTATTTAGCACTGTTAGAGTTAATGGTGCTGTCTGAGCAAAATGATACTTTATTGTGTTATGAGCAATCATCTAACAATTAAATTAGTTATGAACTGAAAAGGACTGTTCCTATTTCTGACACTTCATTAGTCTTTGTTTCAGAGAATTGTAACTCTTTAAAGTGGACCAGAAAAAAAGAGATTCATAACCAAGGAACAATATTCTGTCTAAACTCACCAAGTCATTTGTGTTTTATGAGTACCAGTTTCACATACTTACAATATTATGTACTGTCCCATTACATGACCCACTGATAACTTTCCATATCTTATATACCATGTTACTTGCTTATATGCCACTGTCTTTCATGCTGGACTAAGGAACAACAAATGCAGCCTAGACACAACAGGCCTTGATCACTTTTGCAGCTGCTTTGACTGATATACAGTAAACTGTCAATTAACCGGCACCCATGGGGATTGGTAGATGCCGGATAACTGTAGTTTCTGGTTGCTTGAGAGTTACTATTAAAAATAGGCCTGACTAATACTGTATCCTATACTATTTGTTTGGTTTGACTTGTTCTTAGGTTGTGGAGAGAGGAAATGTATTCCTAGCTTCCTTTTTAAAACTCTAAAACTCTAAAAAGGTAACGTATGTTTTTGCAGGGAGGGGGAGGACAGAAAGTAGAATACATGAAAATTGTACTGTATTTCTTCAGTTTTTTTTTCTGGTGCTTGAGAGTTCTGGTTGCTTGAGTTCTGGTTAACAGAGAGCTTACTGTACTCATTTTCTATACAGGCTTGGAGACTTTCTCTCCATTATAGCTAAACAGAAAACAATGAGAAGTAAAAGCTTCCTTAGCAGGATCAAAATTCTCAATTTAAATATTTTTAAAGCTAACTAACTGTCTTTACGTTTATTCCTGCATAAAGACTACTTTAGAAATAAAGCCAAAAATCGATGAGGTGAGTTATCTTCATAGAAAAACAAGAAGCTGGCATTCAAGGTTAACATGTAGCACATTCCCTGTTCATTAAGAAATGCTAACATGCCTCAACTCATAGCAGCATTTCTGGGCATCTATCTTTACTAAGTTGTGCTTTTTTATTTTAGTGTTTTGTCTTTCTTTCCTCTTTCTTTGATTCATTGAACCCTATATTTCTGTTTTATTTCATTTTTTTATATTTTCATTTTGTTATCCTGATGAAAGAGCTTGTCTGCCAAACCATTTCAGGCATGACCTTAGTACAGCTAAAAAAAACTTGGGAAAAAATTAATACATACAGTATAGTGATAATTATTGCAGTTACATAGTGGCTGATAGACAAAAGTCACAAACAACACTGATGCAGATGATACACAAAGAGCAACAAAATAAATATCCATGTCAAAGGCTAAGAGTTTATATAGTATTACAGTAAAGGCTTTACAAAGTGACAAGAGTTTCCTTATTTACAATATATACAAAGATTATTAGTGCAGGTATGTATGCTTTGAAATAAAGTGCAAGCATTTACCCAGTGTCTAAGAGCCATGTACATTTAGATTAATTATGCAAGTGAGTGAAGCTTAAGATCCTTCTTATACTATGCCAAAGATTTGGAGTTTTTATCTCACTGAGCAGCTGGTTCCAAATTGCAGTTCCTAACCCAGAGAAGACTTTTTCACCTATTGCAAGTTTTATCTAAGTCTGACTAGTGTTAGTCTCTTTTTCTTGGCTGCTTCTAAGTGGGTAGTTTTGTTCCCTTATTTGGAGTTTTCTTTTAATGGGGAAGGAGGCAATAACCAAGAGTTAGAACTTTAAAAATCAAAGTGCTTAATAGTAAGGTGACTCTATTCATAATGGCCAGCCTATTTGCTTTGCCATAGGGGATGCAGTGGTGGCAGTTCACACCTGCCAGAAGGGCAAATCTAACTATTTTATCCTCTGGTATTTTGATTTCTTGTGTACTGCTTGAGGAGTGGAAGGTAGCAGAACATATTCTATCTTGGGTATTAGCACATTTTACGTTAAGGCCGTTCTTGCAGCATCATCTGCTGACTCAGCTGTTAATTATATGAAATGCTTTTATCCTTTCCAAGATAATCTGCACACTCTTGCATATGTATCCTATCAGTGAGGCAATTTCAACCATTTACTGTCAAAAAATCAGTTCAGTTTTCATTCTCATCATTTGACTTTGTAAAAACTGCCATCAGCATATGGATAGCAGCTTAATGTGAAATGCACTCTATAAAGACTTTTTTTATTTTAATAGCTTATGCATATGGTATCTGAGTATGAACTTGTCATATTTTGTTATGCATCATTTACATTTACTTAATTATAGTTTTGTCTTGTCTAGTTGTAGTGTTTAGATTTGAGAGCATATTTTTCATATACATTGAAAAATATCCTTTAAAAATGTAATTATTTTACTTGTCACTGTACTCTTACAAGAAGCATGATAATAGCTCAAAGTTGTGTATCATGATATCTATGAATCTTATTTTGCCTTTATTTCTGGTTCCAGATTCACCAGCATGAACTGCTGAATGCATAAATTCAGAACTAAAGGCCATGGCTTTAAATAATGAAATCAGCCTGTTAATCAGAATTACATAACATGCAGAGAAAAGACAAGAGCTCAAAAACATCTCCACCAAACGCAGGCTAAATATGTTAGGTGTGCAACCAAGCCACCCCTTATCAATATTAAGACAGAAAAGCAGAGCTGAAAATGGAGAGAGAGACTTGAAAGAAGATCCTGCAGATTTTGGAATTAATGAAAAAGTAAGAAAGGTGGTCAGATCTGACCACAATCTAATCAGCCTAGACATCCACATCCCACCCCCAGCCCCAATTAGAGAAACCATCGTAAAAAACTTCTCAAGCCAACTTCACACTTCTTAAGACAGAAGTGGCAAACTTCATGACACCCATGCAGACGGACAATAGAGGTATGACTGCCGAATCCTACACAAATGCACTTTATAAGCACTTACACGAGTGCATGGATCATGCTATCCCTAATAGAATCAAGATGTTATCCTCCAGAAAAAGGAAGACAATCTGGTGGTCCTCTGCCATAAACAAACTCTACAACAGAAGAAAGAAACTGTTGCAAAAAAGAGTAAAATCAATCCCATGACTGGAGGAACTCCCTGGTCAACCTCAGTAAGAAGCTGAGATCCCTCATAAAATCCTCCAAAGCTAGTTACGAAAACTAAATTGCCACTGACTCTAAAGACAACCACAAAGCATTCGATAGTTATGTCAAGAATCTAAATGGGAACACTCAGATCTCCTCTGAGTTACAGCATAATGGCACTAAATATACAGAACCAACTGATATTGCCAACATCCTAGCAGATAGGTTCAGTGCTAACTTTACCCCCCTCTCACCCCCTAGAGGGCCCATCTCTATACCGGAAGAATGCAAAGTTCCTATAATCACGGCTACACAGGTAAAAAACACACTCTCCAAAGCCAAGAACACAGCATCCATGGGACCTGACAATATCCCAGGCTGCGTTCTACATGAACTACAGAATGAACTGGCACCCTACCTAAGTACCATGTTCAATCATAGCCTCACCTCAGGCTTTGTACCCACTGAATGGTGCACCGCGACAGTTATTCCACTCCACAAAGGGGGAGCCACGACGGACCCCAGGAACTACCGCCCCATTAGCCTGATGAGCCTGGTCTGCAAGGCCATGGAACATATCATCATGGAACTCATAAACAAAGACATTGGTAATCTCCAAACTCTGGGCCCTACTCAGTTTGGATTTGTAAAAGGCAGATCATGTCTCCTAAACCTGACTGACTTCTTTGAAGCAGTCACCAAAGCCATAGATGAGGGTAAAATGGTTCACACAGCTTATCTAGATCTCGCCAAGGCTTTCAATACCATCCCCCACTGTGGAATTATAGATAAGCTCACTAAACTAGGTATAAATCCATATGTCACAAGATGGGTTGCCAACTGGCTCATGGACAGAACCCACACTGTGAAAGTAGCGGATTCCAAATCCGACATCAGACCAGTGACAAGTGGAGTACCACATGGTTCAGTCCTGGGTCCTCTCCTGTTTGGTATCTACATCTCTGAAGTGCAGGCCAACACAGAAGGTCTTTGGCTAACAAAGTTTGCAGATGACTGCAAACTAGGACCCATAATTGAAACTCCTAACGATGTGGACAAACTACAAAAGGGCCTCACTGAGACAGATACCTGGTGTCAAAGCCATGGCCTGAAGCTCAATGCCAAAAAGTGTATTGTCATCCCCTTTGGTAAAAACTCTGTACCGATGAACTACCACATAGCTGGTAGTCTACTTAATGCCAAAAATGTGATAAGAGACCTTGGGACACAGGTGGACAGTAGTCTCTCCTTTGATAGTCACATCGCCACAGTGGTCAGGAAATCCTTCTACATGGCTCATCTCATCACAAAAGGATTCTCATCCAGAAAAAAAGAGGTCATTGTTCCCCTCTACTCATCACTCATTAGACCCATTATAGAGTACAACGCCCCTTTTGGTATGTACCTCACAAGACATCTACAACAACTGGAAAGACCACAGAAATACCTCACAAAGAGGATTACTGGCCTCAAACAGATGCTCTACGCAGACCGTCTCAAAAAATGACAGCTTTACTCCATCGCATATCGCCTACTCAGGGGCGATCTCTGCCTAACATACAAAGCTATGTCAAACCCAGAGCTGTTGGACATGCTCCACTTAAAGAAATCCCAATCCCTCCGAGCTACACGCTCTAGGGACCTTAACCTTGTCACCACAATAAACAGAACATGCTGGAGGGATAGATTCCTGTCCCAGAGACTTCCCATACTCTGGAACAGACTACCTATCTATGTCAAACAGAGCTCCTCATTAGCACTCTTCAAGAAAAATCTTGATGATTGGATGGGAAATGGGAAATTCACCATGGAGATCACTTCTGTGGCTCTGCTCAACAGGGTACATTTTTTGGCTAGGCTTGTATGGGCCCTAGGGCCGATAGCCTAGTACCTACCTATGAACCTATGAACCTATGTGCTCTTCCTCTTTGTATGATGGCAGGTCCATGTTTCACAGTTGACATTTTGTAAGGTGGGATATGTTGTAGAGGCATGTAATCTCTACAATCAGTTTCAGTACAACCAATGTGCACCTTAAGTTGCAAATTCTGTGAATTTAAATCTACTAATCAAAATCTTTATATTGACCACAATAATGCATGCATCGCTTTTAATGTTTCCAGCAGCCCTGATTTATATTTGATAATGGTTGTTCCACCAAAGACAGCACCTTAAATGGCCATGTCTTCTTGTTAGTAAACTAAAGCATGCCACTAAATCAAACATGTTTGTAATACCACTGATGAATCTCATTACAGCTATATTTTTCATATCATAATCACTATATTTTCAACAATACTTCAATACTTGAAAGGCAAGAATAACCAATATCCAGCAGAAAATCACAATGCATGACATTCACCAACCAAAATATACCACTATAGGAGGCTGCATAAACTATATTAATTGGCAATGATAAAGGTGCTCTAAGCTCCAGCATTACCTTTTGCAAACTGTAGGTCAGTCTTTCAGCCTTGTGCTTCCATGGCCTAGTTCATCTTAAGTGGTTTTCTGATATTATCCTGCTATGTATTTAATTGCATTTTTTAACATTAGTGCTGGGGGTGGGGGCTCACAGACATCCCAGGATAATGGTTTGGGTATTTTAAAGAAATGAAGCACTTGAATGGTCTCGCATGAGAATACATACCTATTTCTGCTTGCTGTAAGATATGCTAGAATAGATTTCAAATCACAGATGAATTCCATTGAATACTTTATGTTACATTGTCTCCATTGCAATACTTAGCAGTCACACTAAAGGCATCATGGAAGTTAGAAGCAGATTCACAGTGTGAACAATATTATAAATTTTGCATGTTGTCATTCATTTTTGAGTTCATAGATTCGTAGGTTCATAGGTTCATAGGTGTGTACTAGGCTAATGGCCCTGGAGCCTTTACAAGCCTAGTCCATAGAAGTGCCATGGCATTGTGCCACCCAATGTTAGTTCCCAGTGCCTCTATCAAGTAGAGCCACTGCAGTGATCCCCGGGGTGAACTTTCTATTTTCCATCCCCTCATCAAGATTTCTTTTGAAGAGGGCCAGTGAGGTGATCTGCTTGACATGTATAGGAAGTCTATTCCAGAGCAAGGGCAGTCTCTGGGTTGTGAACCTGTCCCTCCAGCATGTTCTGTTGATTGTGGTAATGAGGTTGGTTTCCTATTGCAAGACCGAAGATGCATTCTTTCGAATGCTTCTTGGTTGAACTCAAAAGCCTGAAATGACAAAATATCGAAGCAGCTTTTAAGTGAATTCTTTCCCTGAGAAAGAATTCGCTTGGCCGCTTTTTTACTTTGCCATTTTTGGCACTGTAGTGCGGTCTCGAAGTTGGTATATTTCAGTAGGGGGGCACAGCCCCCCACATCGGGGAGGTGTGGAGGGCGAAGCTCCCCACTTAATGGAATGTTTCAAGTGTTTAATATATATTTTTTTTGTTGGAACAGCGATTTTTCCCCTAGGAAAAAAATCGCTGTTCTGACAGTTCGAAATTGTAAGCTTTTGCTTACATAGGGTTGATTAATCACCATTTGCTTTTTTAAGCGTTCGATAATCTAATATAGACCCATGAGGTTGAAGTCTCTGGAGCATGTGGTGTGGAGAGATTTGGATTTCTTTAGATGTAGCATTTCTAACAGAGCTGGGAGACATGGCTTTTTAAGTCAAGCAGAGATCGCCTCTTAGTAGGCTATATGAGACAGAGAATAGCTGGAGTTTTTTGAGTCTCTCCATGTAGGGCATGTGTTTAAGACCAAGGAGCCTCTTCATGAGGTACTTTTGTAGCCTTTCCAGCTGTTGCATGTGTCTAGTGAAATGCATGCCAAATGGGGCATCATAAAGTAGAAAGAGATGATTACCTCTTTCTTCCTGGATGCAAAATCCTTGGTAATGAGATGTGCCACATAGAAGGACTTTCTGACCATAGTGGCAATGTGATGGTCGAAGGAGAGGTTGCTGTCAACCTGTGTCCCCAGATCTCTTATAATGCCTTCAGCATTTAGTGGGCTCCCATTGATGTGGTAATTAGTGGGAATTGAGTTTTTCCCAAAGGGGATGATGATGCATTCTTTGGCATTAATTTTAAGACCATGGTTTCAACACCAGTCATTGGTCTCAGTGAGGCCTTTCTATAAGGATGTCTACATCACTTGGGCAGTTAATAGTGGCTCCCAGCTTGCAGTTGTCTGTGCTTGCAGTTGTCAGCCAGAGTCCCTCCATGTTGGCCTGGACTTCTGAGAAGTAGATGCCAAACAGGAGAGGACCCAGGACTGATCCCTCTGGGACTACACTCATGACTGGTTGGCAGTCTGACTTGGAGTCCGCTACTTTCACACTTAGGGTTCTCTCTGTGAGCCAATTTGCAAGCCACCTAGTGATAAAGGGGTTGATGCCTAGTTTGGTGAGTTTATCAATAATTCCTGAGTGGGAAATGGTATCAAAGCCCTTGGCCAGATCGAGGTAGTCTATATGAACTGCCTTGCCCTCATCCACAGCTCTGGTGACTGACTCAAAGAAGTCAACCAGGTTGAGCAAGCATAATCTACCTTTCACTAAACCAAATTATGTGGGATCTAGAGTTTGTAGATTCCCTATATCCTTGTTAATTAGGTTCATGATGATGCACTCCATAGCCTTAAATATCAGACTCATCAGGCTAATGGGGCGACAATTCCCAGGGTCTGTAGTCACTCACCCTTTATGGAAAGGGATGATTGTAGCAGTGCTCCATTCGGTAGGGACAAAGCCTGAGGTGAGGCTGTGGTTGAACAGGGCACACAGATATGGTGCCATTTCACTTTGTAGTTCATGTAGAACACATTCAGGGATATTGTTGGGTCCCATGGAAGCTGTATTCTTGGCCTTGGACAATGCAGCTTTAACCTGTGCTTCAGTAATGCTGGGTGCCTGGCATTCCTTCAGTATTGTGATTGCTCCTTTGGGGGGGGGGGGGTAAAGTTGGCACTGAATCTGTTGGCCAGTATGTTGGCAATATCTGTTGGCTCAGTATAAGAGTTACCATTATGCAGTAACTCAGAGCAAACCTGGGTATTGCCGTGGAGATTCTTGATATAACTATAGAAGGCTTTTTGGTTGTTTTAGTGTCTACCACAATTCCGCTTTCATAGCTAGTTTTGAAGGGGGATCTCAACTTTTTGTTGAGGTTAATAAGGGAGTTTTTCCAGTCTTGGGACTTCACCTTTTTCTGCAACAGTTTCTTCCTCTTGTTGTAGTGTTTATTAATGGCAGGGGACCACTAGATTGGCTTCCTTTTTTGTATGAGAGTGTCTTGGTTCTGTTGGGTATGGCTAGTTTCATGCATTTATTTACGTGTTCATACAGTGCACTGATCTATGATTTGGTAGTCATGCATCTATTTTCCATTGACATGGGTACCGTGATGTTAGCCACCTCTGTTTTCAGGAACCCAAAGTCATCTTTGGAGAAGTTTTTCAAGGTGTTTTTTCAAGGTGTGGGTGAGATGTGGGTTTCCATGGTGATTAGTTTGTGGTCGGATCTAACTAGGGAGGATATAACTATTGGTGTAGAGCAGTGGTTGCCCATGTTAGTAATAACCAGGTCAAGGATGTTGCTTCCTCTAGTGGGGGTAAGAATGAGCTGGTCCAGGGCATTGGAACTGATGAATTCCAAGAAGCGTTGGGCCAGTGTATTGGTGCATGAGTAGTTTTCCCAGTTGATGGAGGGGTAGTTGAAGTCACCTAGTATGAGAGTGCTGAGTTGGACCCTACAATACATTGGATTCTATCTGCTTCCCTGCCTTAGTGTATCCTTTTTGTTTTAAAGTGTTTGTTCTTCAGTTTTGTGGACCCTAATAGTTTCCAGGGTGCTTAGTAGCATGGAGTGAGTGTCTTGGGACATGGTTGGGGACTTATAGCAGGCTATGACCTGAATCGTCATCTTACCCAATGTTAGTTGTACCTGAAGTATCTCAGATGCATTATGCTGGGCTACTAGTCTGGAGGTGTGCATATCCTTTATGAATATGGAGACACCACCGCCTTTGGAGCTTCAGTCCATGTTCTGGAGCCAAAAGGTGTGGAATTAGTTATATCTTGGTAGTGCAGGGGTGCTTTCTGCTGCTTTAAACCAGGTCTCTGTTACAGCACAAATGTCAGTGTTCTCCAATTTGAGGAGTGCTTCAAGCAAGTGCATCTTGAGATTTAGACTTCTAGTGTTGAGCAGCATGACCCTCAGATTGCATTTATTTATAGCTGTTATAGTGGTAATTTGGTCTTTGGAACATTGCCTAAAAAAGGCACTATAGGGGTGGCAAGAGCCTTAGCCAGTATCCGGAAACCCAGGGGTGACAGATGCAGGCCCTCTCTGGCAAAGCATCAAGATCTGTCAATCATTTCATCCCAAGCAGATACTGGATCCCCTTAGAATGACACCAGAAACATAGCAAATTGTTGAAGTCAATCATTTTCTGCTTGTACTGCAGTATAATTCTGGGTGACAGTAGGATGCTGCTCAGGGCTAGGGTCATACCTGTCTGGGCCACATAATCCAAGACCTCCTCCTTGTTTCTTTTCATGTAGTCCAGGGAGGTGCATCTCAGGTCATTCACACCCACATGGACAGTGACAGAGTCATACTTGTACTTGTTGTGGAGTGACCTGAGTGCATGTATTATATGTCGGATTCTGCCACCTGATAGACAGCTGACTGTTACCTTCTCCTTATTCAGCCTAGTGAGTGGGACATCAGTGTGCCTCACTATCATGTCACCTATGATTAGTGTACTGGGCAAGCTGTTTTGCCTTAGGGGCTTAGGTTGAGGAATACACTGTGTAGGTGAGCTATGTGTCTTGTGATTTGTGCTGTGTTGTGGTGGTTAAGTGTATTTCTGCATTGGAGGTCTCTGCTGTTTGGGTACATTTCTATTGAGAGCCTCCACAAATGTGGGTGTGTGATTTGCTTTTTATGTGAGAGCTGTGATGGTGGGTGTTCTGGTGGGCTACGTGTTGCATGTGGTGTGTTGCAGGTGTTGACCTTCTCCTCTTGACCAGCTATTCCGGTCTTGACTTGAGAGTGCATGGCTTCCAATTTGGATATATAAGTACATCTCTCACAAGTCTGAGTGTTGAGAGGTAAGAGGAGACAGATGTCTGTGTACATAAGGCAGTTGTTACACTGCCTCAGAATTCTTAAGTTCACCAGGTTAATAGGAGAAAGCACAGGAAATAATCTATAGTATAGTATAGTTGCTGAATAATCTACAGTACAGAAATATAATTTAGATATGGCAGGTTGTTTTCCTCTAAGGTATATGTTCAAACTTTCTATCTCAGAATTCATGAGGAATGATCACCCTTAAATTCAAATTTAACTTTTTGTCCGTCCTTCAGCTATTCTCGCATGCACAAAATTACTTTTTTCACGTTTTTCTTGCCAGCGTCTTTCAGCTGGTATGCGCATCGCCAAAACACACCGCTCGGTTTTTTCATTTCGCGTGAAGGAAGGAGTGAGATCGTGGTGAAGAAAGTGGATGTATTATTTATTTTACACACTGACTACAACATCAATTCTACAGCAGTAAAAGGTAAGCTAAGCTATATAGACAGTATTAAAGTGATCTTAAATGGGTCAGAAATATTTCTGCAGCAAAACGTTGTTTGACTATAAGTGGCAATGGTCTTACTATCAGTGAAGCAGCCATTCTCTGGAAAGCTGAATGGAGTTTGCAGAATGTTGTCCTTGTTCTTTATCTTGAATATTATTATTGTAAGAGTTTCAAAGTGCACTTTGCTACTATTTTTTTTCTTTAAATTGAAATGGAAGGGTAATAGCAGCCAAACGATATAAGTTGGGCTGAATGGGGGTTATTTACTGCTGAATGGAGTTCTCTACATAAGGTAGTTGGTTTACTATTATTTGCTGTGTTGACAGCAGAAATTTTCTGTATTTTTTTACAAATCCGGCTAATTACATGATGGCTCCTGAATCATTAACTATTAATTCTAGTGCCCATGGCCTTCCAAATTAATTGTTTTATTTTTTCCAAGAGAGCAGACTTGGTGGTGTTAGTTGTTTTTCCCTAAGATAGGTTACTTTGGTTGAAATAGTTGCTATTCTGACTGTCTTTTTGTTCTGTATATATTTGGTTGATTGTCATGAGATTTCTTCCTCTCTCCAGTGCTTAGTTTCTCTACCCAATGAATGATATTATCTCATTTAATAGTCAAGGAAGGGTATCATTTGCCTTCTGAGCCTCCTCGTGGTAATTGGGAATAGTGCCCTGTATCTGAATAATTGTTCTGTACAACAAGTAAGAATGTTGTTAGGGATGACTAAATGTAAAAGAGTGTCCAGTTTGTGTTTTCACTTTAAGTAGGTTGCCCTCTTCACTTTCAGATACTGATCAACCATTAATGGGTGAGGTGGTGGTTGTTCTGTTTTTAAAAACATAGTTTTTTTTTCCCATAGCTAGGCACCTGTGTTTTATGTTACTTATCTCCAGGTCTAGAATGGTGGTGTTTCAGGTTTATACTGGTTGACAGCATATAAGGTTCATAGGTTGATACTAAGCTTTTGCAGGGTCTCAAACAGCATTAATATTTAGAAGAGTATGAGGTCAGACTTCAAATTTAGCAAGTATTTTTACTGCTCACAGGTAGTATCAGTAAATGATAAAAGAAAGTGATTGTCATTAAGCATGAAGCATTTGTTACATGAGATCAGAGGCTGCATACGTTTAAGTCAGTCTAACCTGGAATCTGATATTGCAATCATGTAATAGTGAGAGGTAATAAAGTGATTTCAACTAGTCTCTCAAGGTGCACAGTAATAACTCAAACAGACATACTTGAGATAGTCATGATGCAGATAGGCAGGTGGGAATGGAGCAAGTGTAAACCTGTGTATTCAGTGCTGCACTTTAAGTCATCCTGAAGCTTAGTGGTGATTTTGAGGTTGTTCACATATGATAAAATGATGCTTAAGCCATTTGCATCTGCATATTAGATAAGATGACTTTTCTGTAGTATTTTTGCATGTTAGTAAGATGTTGCCCGTTCGATTCTCAGTTAGAGCGTCATCTGTGTGGCGACATGTGTGAATGGGCATTCCTTCGTTGAAGGTTGTGCGTTAGGTCAGGCAAGCCAGCATGTAAAAATCTACTGCCAATCATTAGTGGAGCGGAGTTCCGCTGTGGTTTAGGATGTGTCGTTAGAGATAGACTCCTTTTTTTTTTTTTTTTTTTATTTGCTCCTCACTTTATGTGAGACCTTTTTTTTTTTTTTTTTGCTCCTCACTTGCCGTTTGCCCCCAGACCATTTCTGTTGACTCAATGCGGCCCTTGCAACTGAAAAGGTTGGACACCCCTGCTCTAAGGTATATGTTCAAACTTTCTATCTCAGAATTCATGAGGAATGATCAGCCTATTTCTTTCTTTGCAATGAAGGGTGGTCGAATCATATTCCATTAGGAATTTCCTTACTGCAAGGCAATTCAGCAAAAAAAAAAAAAAAAAAAAAAAAAAAAAAATGGAAGCCATGGCTGTAGAAATTTCATTTGTTTCTCTCTTCAAGTGAAATATCTCAGAAGCCTAAAAAATTACAGTATGCTTTATATCTATGAGTGGCATAGACAGGAGCAATGATGTATCTAATGATTCTAACTTTCACAAAGAGGATAAAAATAAAATAACAGAAATGGGAAGACATTCAGAAATTCTTGGGGACTAGAAAAAAATATCTGCATATTCATTACTTATTCTTCACAAAAAATTCAGGTCTCATTGAAAATCAGCAGCTGTCAAAGTAAACTTAGCATAATGGTAGATTTTCAAATGATCATTGTTGCACTAGCCTTAACTATATGGGTTGTATCCTGCTAAGGATATATCAGCCAGCTTGCCTCTGAAGTTTCAGGACATCTTCCAGGTCCCCAGACCATTAGTCAGCTCAAGCATGGAATTCAATCATGCAGACATAGGTTCATAGGTTCATAGGTTCATACTAGGCTATCTGCCCTAGGGCATTTATAAGCCTAGCCAGAATGTGTTTGGCTTTCGCCACCCATTTTAAATTTATTTTGCTATGCCCTTTTTCGAGGTTGGTATACTGTGCCTCTGTCTAACAGTGACACAGAAGTGATACCCGGGGTAAACCTACGATCTCCCATCCACTCATCAAGATTCCTCTTGAAGAGAGTCAATGAGGGACTCTGCCTAACCTGGAAAGGGATTTTATTCCAGAGTGTAGGGAGCCTCTGGGTTATGAATCTGTCCCTCCAGCATGTCCTATTTATTTCAGTGCTGAGGTTCAAGTCTCTCGAGCGTGTAGCTCGATGAGATTTGGATTTTCTGAGGTGCAGCATGTCCATTAATTCCGGGTTGGACATGGCTTTATACGTCAGGCACAGATCGCCTCTGAACAGGCGGTATGCCACTGAGTAGAGCTGAATTTTCTTTAACCGGGCAGCATATGGCATCTGTTTGAGCCCTTTGATCCTCTTGTTGAGGTACTTTTGGGGTCTTTCCAGTTGCTGCAGGTGTCTGGTAAGGTACATCCCAAAAGGGGCATTGTACTCAATTATGGGCCTGATGAGGGATGAGTAAAGAGGCACAATGACCTCCCCTGATCTAGATGTGAATCCCTTCATGATTAGGTGGGCTACATAAAATGTTTTTCTAACCACTTTGGCCACGTGGTTGTCAAATGAGAGATTGCTATCAACTTGGGTCCCCAGGTCCCTAATTACTTCTTCTGTACTTAATGGATTACCACCTATGTGGTAATTTGTGGGCACTTTGTTTTTGCCAAAGGGATGACTATACACTTTTGGCATTTAGCTTGAGGCCATGGCTCTGGCACCAGTTGTCTGTTTCTATGAGGCCCTTTTGGAGGATGCTTGTGTCGGCTGGAGAGTCGATTATGGCGCCCAGTTTGCAGTCATCTGCGAACTTGGTCAGCCACAGTCCTTCCGTGTTGGCCTGTACCTCCGAGAAATATATACCGAACAAGAGAGATCCCAGGACTGAGCCTTGTGGGACACCACTTGTAACTGGTTTGGAGTCTGACATGGCTCCAGCAATTCTAACCATGTGGGTTCTATCCTTGAGCCAGTTTGCAATCCATCTAGTGACATAGGGGTTTATATTTAAGCTGGTGAGCTTATCTATAATGCCCGAGTGGGGTATTGTATCGAAGGCTTTTGCGAGGTCCAGGTAGGCTGTGTGGACGACCTTCCCCTCGTCAATGGCCTTGGTGACTGTTTCAAAGAAATCAACCAGGTTTAAGAGGCAGGATCTGCCCTTAACAAAGCCGAACTGGGTAGGAACATGGTGACGTGGATGGCTATATTGTAACTGAGAGAAAATCTAGAAACCTGACATTTGCTTAATATGAGGTAGAAGTAAAGAGATGTATTATGAAGATGGATGGGTATGAAAGGGACAAAAATAAAAAACAAGGGAAGGAATATGGTTTTGGGTGGTTGCAGGAAGGGAGATAGACCCTTGCTCATATTATGACAGGCAGTGAACAAAGAACAACTGAAATGCTTAGCCAATTCACCATAAAGCATGCATTTATTAAAAAATTTGGACAAGACTTTTATGAAAACCATCATTTTCTCAAGATACATATGAAATAAGCAATTATGTATATGTTTTAATCAGTATTTCTTTAATAGAGTTGTAGTATGCTCAATTATTTTACATAAATAAATGCATCTAAAAAGAATGGTAATGTGTTTTAATTACCTAATTTGGGGCTGTATATTACTAGATTTAGGCATTATTTTGTTTAATGAGATGAGACAGCAGTTCAGTAGAAGGGGGATGTTGACAGCGATAGTGGGTAGTAGGGGTCTTGTGACAAGAAGAACAGGTAGATAAGGATAGCTGCAGAAATTAGAGTTAGTTGTGGATATTTGTTGGCAGCTTCTGTCTGCTTTTGCAGTAAAGCAGAGAGAGGGTAAAACTACAAGTTAATTAATAATTATAATTATAATTAATTATAATTACAATTATTATTATAAGTTAATTAATAATTATTAATGATTAATAATTAATAATTATTAATTAATTACTAATAATAATATTAATAATAGTTGTTAATAGGCTTTATCCTATACTCCTTGATTCAAAACCACAGACATTAGTGCAGTAGGTTGCTAAAAGGTGTTATTCTCCATTCTTGTGTGTGAATCCCTTGGATATAAATCACATATTTTGTGATTATGAAGCTGTTTCCCTAGGCAGTGCTCTCATGCTGCTTTATAGCTCAGCATAGAATAACAACAAACAATAAATGTCTAAGAGATAAACGTCACTTAACTTAATGATGTGGTCTCAGATGATAGGCTGCTTTTCAGCGAGACCTAGTTTGAACAGGAGGGTAAGCAGGTTAATAACATCTGAGTCATTAATCAAAAAATACCCCTTTTGTGGGTAGGCCACATAGAGCATAAGTATTAAGATGTTTGTCCCTGGTTAGAAGAAAAGAAGGCAAAGATCAGGAATTTGTAACCACTTCAAGACTGAATGCTTGTGTGGAAGGGAACTAGTGAAGACCAAAGAACGCCAACATATATCTCTAGTAGAAGTTACTAAAAACACAGTAAAGTCATCTTCTCAATCCACTGACTGTTGATTAGCAGACATCTGAGATACTACTGCAAATATTCTACAATTGCAAAGATATAGACCAAAGGAAGTGGGTTGCAAAACAAAACAATTTTGCAAACATAAGGCAACATATTCGTTGTTCTTCTCCAATATTCAGTTTTTGTTATATTATTCATTCCGTGTTAAAATCCGGAAATAAGAACTCACTTTTACGCGGTTTTATCAATTAAAAAACAATAATGAACCATTTGTACAAAATAACTAAGTAAGAAATCTTGCAGAAAGAAGTTAAGGTCAGGTTTAATCTTCAACATACATTTTTATTGATTGTACACAGTCTTGGTAGGTGAGCGCAGTATAAAATAATGAATTACAAGTTTGCTAGAGTTTAAGAATGGAAACATAAAATATATGAGGAGAACACATAAGGTACTTTGCGACAGTCAAACTCTGGTTATTTTTACAGTTCCTGCTTATAGCTTTCCATATTGGGATTAATACAAAAGTGAATCAATTCATTTACGACAATTATAGAGATGTTAAATTATTGTAAATGGATGCAAGCAGGCTAACTTGAGCGGGAAAGATATTTGAAAGTGATTGGCTTAGTTACTAGCTTTGAGGGAGTGTGGGTGGTACTGGGGAGTGTCCACTGTGACGGGACTAGGTGTGATTAGGCCGGCCAATGTTGGAAATTGGCCAATCACTGTGGCCTTGTATGCAATGGCCGTGGATGACTTGATGTCATCTAAATGAGTGGATTTGAACCAGCAGGATTTGCAGTGATAGGGTCATGAAGTGGACAAGGACCAATAGAGGAAGCTGTGGGCATGACTAGGATTGAGGTAAGCATGTAAATGGAATAGCCAATGGCCAGCTGGGGAGATGACTTAATGTCATCTAATTGGGCAGAGATAATTTGGCGGAAGTTGCGGTGATAGGGTCTGGATGTGGATAAGGACAAATAGAGGAAACTGTGGGCATGACTAAGATTGTGGTAAGCATGGTAAACAAAACAGCCAATGGCCAGTGGGGGAGAGATATTACTGGCGGGAAATGGAGGTGAAAACAATGGCTGACTGGGTTACGTTTACAAATGTCTGACTAAGAAGGAGAGCTTATGTGCCTAGTGATGGAACTTGGAATGGGATCTGTGTGAGTGGGAAGAGCTAACACACATATGAGAAGGCAAAATAAATCAAAAGGTCTGAAAACTGGTGGAATAGGACCGGAGCTGTAAAAGTTAGAAATATGAAAACTTAATAAACTTCCTAATGTGTGGTGGGGATCCGTGTTTGTTGTATCATGTCTTATCATTTTAAATTTTAAAGACAATTATACAAATCGGCACCTAACACGATTACTCATTTAATCATGTCCGCTTTTGAAAATAAATGTATACAAAAGAAATGTATATATAAATCCAGAATGGTAAAGTTTTACAGTCATGAGTTTAAACAGTCAATTCTTCATTAAAAACCAACATATATAAACATTTTTAAAAAAAAATAAAAAAAAAAAAAATATCGGGGAATCTGTTAACTGCAGAATCTAGTGTAATGAACTAAAGAAAAAATTCCAGCATGTTCACCTCTGAGTGCTGAGGTATGGTTACGAGTTACGGTTGGGTGGCATATACAGAGGGAATAAAAATGATGGTAAGAAATTACTTAGGATGAAGGGAGGCTGTGGATGAGTAATGATAACATTGGATCCAATGTCTACAGAGCAAACTGGGTTGGGCGTGGTCGAGTGACACGTAATTAATTGAAGGAGGGAGGAGTGGGCCGGTCAATTGAAGTGATTGGCCAAACAAAATGATGGCCATGACTGTGTGAAGTAGCATGGGGCAGGATCTGCCCAGTGAGGTTATAGGTAAATGTGGAAATTTAATTAGCGTGGGGGGCCTATGGAGGGGAGGGGGGGGTGTGGTTAGGTTGAAAATTATTGCGGTGGAAGAAATGACCAATGGAGATTGATAAAGAAGGATCTCAGCAGGAATTAGCACCAAAAGATGGCCATACAGAATTATTCTGAAATATTTATCAGTTGGGCCAAATGTTAGTCCACCTCGGAGAAAAGATGTGGAGCAGATGTGTCCCTCAGCATTGAAAAACATATTATGTCTAAACACATAGTTTTGGTGGGGTTGCTTGTATAATGTGAAATAGAGTGCCCTTGTGGACTGATCAGGGGTTATAATGCTAAATGGTAATAAGTGATAAACGGGGAATTAGTGGTATATTCAAATTAATGATGAGGTAATAAAATTAAAAATCTAGAGATATCAAAACCAAGTATTATCATAATTAAATACATAACCCTATTTAAAGCAGTCATTTTCATAAATCATAACAGTAATATTGCAATTCAAAATTAAAAAACAAGAATAAAGACAAGCTATTCTCGGTATCGAAATGGACGCTGAGACAGCGCTTTCGCTTTTTAACTTCTTCACAGCTACCATACGAGCTAGTTTTCATTTGTTAAACCATCCGTTAATTAATGTATTCATCCTGTGGGATAAATGATGATTAGGTAGAAGCAAATCAAGTTAAAATCTATGTAGTCTATGTGAAATCAATCCATTTCATACATGTAATTTGCAAAGAAACTGGCTTCTGATTTACTGTAGAAGTTGTTGAACTTCAGAAAGTATGTGGAGTTGTTAATGTGGTTAAAAAACTCAAACAGTCCTTTTTCTGTACCTTTCCAAATGATTAGTATGTCGTCTATGTAACGAAAGTAACATATCATATCTTTGAAAAAAGCAGAATTGTATATGTGGTCCCTTTCCCACTTTCCCAAGGCAGCATTTGCAAGGCTGGGCACCATTGCTGCTCCCATCGTTATATCTTTTTTCTGTCTAAAGCAATGCTCATTAAATATGAAGAAGTTCTTGGCAAGGAAGATGCTCAGGAGCCTGCTGATGGTCTCAATTTCATATCTGGGGCTAGTGCCTTGGGAATTAAGGGCTTCAGCAACTGCTTCTATACAGTATTTGTGTGGTAATACTGTATAGAGGGATTCCACATCTATTGTTATGCTGTAGGCATAATCTTTTCCAGTGATGTCCTTGATTTTTTGGAGAAGGTCTCCAGTGTACAGTACAAACGAAGGTTGCTCTCCGCTAAGGGCTTGATTTTCACTTTGAGGAAGACTGAGATGGCCTCAGTAATGCTGCCCCCGCTTGCAATGACAGGGCAGTATGGAGGGTCATTGATGTTTTTATGAGGTTTTGGTTTACCAAAAATCTTGGTAGTCTGGGGTGTTCAACTATTAGGAAGTTCAGTAGCCTGTCGCTTATGGGGCTTTCTTCACAGAAGAAAAGTAGCTCTTCATTGATTTTTGCATAAGATTGTTTTATTTTGTCAATACTGCTGTTTTTGTAGAATGTTTCATTTTGGAGCATGTCCATGATCTTTGTGTTGTAGGCTTCTGTATCAGTTGCTAATATTCCCCCGCCCTTGTCCACTTTCATGATTTTTCTACTTCTGTCCTTACTTAAGTTGCTCAGCGCTTTCCTTTCATCTTGGCTCACATTGTAAAACTTTTTGTTCCTTTTTTGTGTTTGTTTGTGAGCATTTCTGAATTCCAATTCGCATTTCGTTTCAAAAGCTGCGACCATGGGATGGGGTAGAGCACAAAAAAATCACTGGGTTTGGACCATTTCTCTTTTCTGCCTTTGTCGTCCTTGTCTTGAAAGAAAATTTTTCGATTTAGTTTTCTGGTGAATATTTTAAGGTCCATGATAGACTGAGAGAGTTCGTCCCCCTGTTATCATTTGCTCAGACATTAATTAGTAGCAAGATTGAAATCAGGAAATCATTCTGTATGACATTCTGTGTTATAACTCCTCTAAAGCACTGTACTTAGTAGCTGTTAACAATCTTGCATTTTTTGCTACGTGTTAATGACATGAAAATATCAGCAGTAAATATATTGATGCAACTAATTCTGTTAAAGGTACTGGCATTTGAATAAGTCGAGGAAAGACGATACCAAACATGTTCAAACTCTGTGGTGTGCTCAGAGCTGGAGGTGTTTTATGTTACTTAGTACAAGAAGATAATGTTCTATATTATTGCACAACACTTCTTTATATTTAAATCAGAGAAAGTTTATGTTAAAAAATGTTTTTTTTTTTTTAAATCTTACTTTACTTATACATTGACTGTTCTCAGATTGTAACATCTTGGATCTATACTCACTTTATGTTTGTGTGTGTGTGTGCGTGTGTGTGTGTATATATATATATATATATATATATATATATATATATATATATATATATATATATACACACACACACACACACACACACACACACACACACACACACACACACACACACACACACACATATATATATATATATATATATATATATATATATATATATATATATATATATATATATATATATATATGGCTCTACTTCATTACAACAAAATCCCACTTCACCGAAACCCAAAACAACGAGACCACATCAACGAAACCCCACAACAACGAAACCCAAAACCACAAAACACTAACACAAACATCACAAACACACACATACACACACAACAACCCCAAAGTACCTAACACACATTACCACAAATGGTGTAGGCATGGGGGCAAGCTCCCCTGCACTCCCCACCCCCCTTCTTTATTATTCTATCTCAGAGATCACACAGACAGACCTACACGGCACACTCACACCCACACATTACATTCCCTCACAAACCCACACCACACTCACAACACACACTTACACACATCACTACCCCTCAAACAGACACTTACACATACATACTTACGGGCATCAGAGCACCAGGAGCGCTAAACACAATCCCATAATGTCGGGATTTTGAATTTCGTGCTTCTGGGGTTTCGATATTCTGAAGTTTCGAACATCTGGTCCCGGTCTTCCAGGTTTCATTCATATAAATTTTAGTTCATATGAAGGGAACTCATATATATATATATACATACACATGTATCTATATCTATATATATATATATATGTAAATATAGAGAGAGATGTATTTTATTTATTTATTTATTGTATATTTGTTTTACATTTGTTGACTGGGATTCTCCGACTGAGCTGAAGAGCTCTTTTTCAGTGGAGGCCTAGAGAGAAATGTTCCAACATGTTACCATTAAACAGCAATATTACAGAATTATTACAATGCATTAAGTAGCAATACAATTTTATACAGTGTCAATAACCAGGATTATGCTGTTTCTTATTATCAGTAATCTTGTTATTGCTTATCAGCATTGTATAGGTTAGAAGTAACTAAACGTAACAAGACACATTGCAAATACTGCTATTCAAAAGCATATTAATGTGCTACTTTAGTTCTTTGTATTTTAAAGTTTAAGTAAGATTTGCAAACTGATTTAGTGTTTTCCTAAACTATATTTTACGGTGGGGTGGGTATAATTTATGTTGATTGCTTGTGAGGTGCGTATTCTATTTCACATCTTGGGCTACAATCAAAAATCTCACTTTAGATAGATCTATGTTTGGCTTAATCTATATATGCTATATCCACTGTAATGTTGCATTATATTTTACTGACAAATTGTATAGTACATGTTTTGGTTATAACCGAATAGCTTAAAATGCAATAGGAAAATATAGTTACATCTCTTATGTACAGTTTATCTCTAAGCAGAAGATGTTTGCTAACAAATACGATATATTTGTTTAACTGTCATTTGATGTATTCTTGTATTGGGCTGACTGCAGAGACTTTAGAACAGTGCAGAGTTATAGTATTAGTCAATGTTTTAACTCTAGTTTTAAAAGTAATTTAAATTACATGGTTATGATTTCACTAATCAAAGCTTAAAACTGAAAACTAGGATACAACAGCTGAAAATATTAGAAGCAAAAATGTTTCTTGCTGCTGATTTGAATTTCAGCTTTATGGTGGCACAATTACAAGTCACTAGGTTTATGAATAACCTTTTTGGTTAATGCATTAATTGCCAGATTTTTGATAAATATAAGACTGGGAGACTTTAAAATGACTTTATAAAAATTATAGTTTTCTTATTTGGATTAAGTCTGATAGACTAATGGCCACTTTCAGAGAATAATGGGAAAATTGGACAGGGTGTTGGAATATTTTGCTCCTTTTGAAAACTGTAAACAGCTTATATATATATATATATATATATATATATATATATATATATATATATATATATATATATATATATATATATATATATATATATATATATATATATATATATATATATATATATATATATATGTTACCATCAATTCTGGTAGATTTTACTACCTGATATCATACATCCTATAGTTAATTTTCATATAAGTATTACCCTTCTGTAGTTCCAACAAACATATTCTTCCTTTCTAGAGGCCACTTTTTAAGATAAACCCTATGGGTTTTCTTCAAAGTAAAATAGGACCACTTTAAGATTCATTACTACATATTATTTTATATAATTTTATTCTTGAATAAATCTCTGCCTATTTTAGCTAGCTGAGAAATATTATTACAACAGATATACACCTGACATTGTATGGAACCATTTTCATCTCCCTAGTAACGTGTTTTTCTGTTATCCAACCATCTTTTAATTGGGATGACTGTAGTCTCAGTGGACAAATTCTAAACTATACTAGGAAATGTGACAACTGGGCATTCATATTTATTTACTAAACCTAAGTAAATTGAATATGCCTTTTGCTGAAGGATATTATACACTCTGTTTATATTTTTTTTCTGCTAACTTTAAACAATACTGGTGTTATTTGTTACACAAATATGTTAGTTAAGTGAGCTTCCCAAACATTCTCCAGGTTAACAGTTCTATAGAATTAAATTTCAGTTTTATTGTATTGGCTTACTGCATACAGAACCTTTTTGTTATAATTCATATTTTTTACTATAATTTACTGTCAATTGATCCACAGGTTTAGTCCTGACAAAAAATTACATTCCTAATTTTATAGCAACTTTATAATATGTTATTCATTGTTGCACTTTATTACTAGTTAACTTGTTTATTAGTTAATCTAATATAAAGTGTATGATGAGTTCTCCTTTTTACATAACATTGGCATTCCTATCTGCAAGCCATATTTTTAATTATGAAATAGTTCATATTTATATGGAGCTTGATAGAAATATGCTGCTAGTAGGTTTGTTAATTTGAGTGATTAATGTCACTCAAATTAGGAGTTTATAACTCCAGGTGGGTTTTAGAGGGTTTTATTGTTAGAAGATTCTGTTATAATTTTTTGATAATATTCTTTCTGATGTTCACTAAAACATATATAGTGGAAAGCTATTTAAATATTTTTTACTTTAAATCTCTTTTCTATGCTTCACACACTATAAATTGCTGTATCCCCTTCGTTTTTCTAGTATCCTTTCATAGACTAAAATTTAATAAAAGTTTTAACCAGCATGCATTACAACCCAAAAAACATACAACATGGCAACCTTACATTGTATTTCACTTAACATAAATGGTTTAAATAACCCCAACAAGTGAAGGTCTTTGAATAAATATCTCCAGTTACATAACACAAATAAGTTTTTCTGCAAGAAACTTATTTGATAGAGGACGACATTTTCAAATTAGAATCTAAGTCTTTTTCAATCCTTATTAGTTCTGAACACTCTCAAAAAAAAGGTGTTGCAGTACTTTGGAATAATAGATTACCGCAACCTAAATAATAGACTCATATAAAGATAATAAAGGTATGGTAGCTTCTATTGTCATAGAGTTTAATAACTTAATATTGACTCTAATAAATATGTACTAGATTGCTGGTTTTGGACAGAGCTCAGCACAACATATAGATCATATTATCCAATTTTCTAAGGGCAATATTATATTAGCTGGCAATTTTAATTGCATTTTTAATAGTTCCGACTCTACTTCTAAAGGTAAGAGAAGAGTTATGAGTTCAGACAGATTACTAAAAGAATTTTCTAATTGTTTTTTATTGAAAGAGATTGACAACTACGCTGACCCAAAATCATTATTCTATACATGTTTCTCACACAGACATAACACATTCTCAAGAATAGTTTTTATCTCTAATAGTTTAGCAGATTCTTTAAGTAATGTAAAAGTTATTACATGTCCCTTTCCAGATCACAATTCTATAACCTTTGATATATATATATATATATATATATATATATATATATATATATATATATATATATATATATATATTCATGTCCCAGTGTTCAGATAAAATGGATGCCGGCATATATCACTAATGTAAAAGAGTTTAACACCTTCATATTAGCAGAGGTTCATAGTTTTATAGACTTTAATGCTAACAATAATACATCTGAAATTTTCATCTGGGATGCAATGAAGGCATATTTATATGGCAGAATAATTGACTGGTACAAAAAAAAAATTTTCACGGGATAAAGATTTATAAGAGATACAAACTAAACTTGATATTTTGAATCTTGAGTTATCAAAAAATCAACAAGAAAAATCCAAAATGGAAGAATTAAAATCTTTAAATAAGAAGTATCTTGAGATACTAAAGCATAAAACTATGATTAGTCTAGAGAAACTTAAATTTATAAATTTTTCAATAAATCCCAACTCTTTGAATATTTTAGCCAGTAAAGCAAAAAGATTGAACAAATTCAATCACATTAAAGAAATATATTCACCACAAAAGAAAAAAATGGTATCTGATTTACATAACACATTAATTGATTTTAGAGAATTTTTTCTTAAATTAAACCAATCTTCTGCACTAATAAATCCAAAGAAAGATATTCAAGCCTTTATCAATAAAAACTCTAAAAAAAGATTAACAGAAGATCAAATTAAATTACTAGACAGGCAAATTACATTAAAAGACATCCATGAAGTAATTAATGCACTTAAACAAAACAAGGCACTTGGTAATGATGGCATTATTCCAGAAATGTACTAAATTCTACTGAATAAAGCACTAACTTTGTTACTTTCAGTCTTCAGTGCTATACAAAATAAAAATACCATCCCTCCATCATGGAAATATACATTTATTTCTCCCATTCTAAAGTCTGAAAAAGACCCTACAAAATGCAATTCATACAGACCTATATCATTATTAAATACAGACTATAAAATGTTTATATCTATATATGCAAAGAGGCTTAATAATTTTCTTCCCAACTTAGTAGACGAGGACCAAACAGGTTTCATACAAATTGAACCTCAAATGATAACATTAAAAGAATAGTAACTTTAATTGAGTCAACTAAAAACTTAAAAAATAACCTAAATATAGTTAGTTTAGATATTAAGTGAGCTTTTGACACATTTAATTGGGATTACCTATTTATTCTTCTACAGGAACTCAATTTTTCAAATAATTTTATAAATCTTTTTACCTATTTATATAATGGCTCTCAAGCTTATGTTAAAATTGGTTCTAATATTTCTCAGTCCATACCTATTACTAAAGGGATTAAACAAGGATGTCCATTATTCCCTCTTTTATTTACTTTAGTTATGGTGTCTTGGGCAAATTTGATTAGAGATAATAGTAATATGAAAGATTTTGATATGAGTCTTAATAAAACTTCAAAGATTCAAATGTTTGCAGATGACATACTGATTACTTTGGGAGGTAAGAACCCAACATTACATGAAGTACTTAATGATATAGATTATTTCCAAAAAAAACTCAGGTCTTAAATTTAATCACAATAAAACACAATTCTTGTTATTTGGTTCAAAAAATATAATATTTAAAATTAATTTGAAAAATATATACCACAGTCCCAACAAATAAAATATTTAGGTATAAGTATTATTAATAATATAAAAGAAATTCAAAAAATGAACTTCGATAAAAGTATAACAGAGATAGATAACCTAATACACACATGGTCTAAAATAAAATTCTGAATAGAGGAGAAATTATCAATTATAAAGATGATACTTCTACTGAAAAGGTTATACATAATTCAATCTATTTCTATTCATCCACCTTATACAATAATTAAAATGTTTAATACTATGATTAAAACATTTCTTTGGTACCCAATTAAACCCATGATCTCTTTATCATATCATATGCACAGCTGGGATAATGGAGGTATTACATTACCATATTTAGAAAAATATTCAATTTCTTCAGTAATTAAAACACTTTTGTATCTTATAGATAGCAAATATTCAGCAAAATGGAAATAATTTATCCTATCCTTATCACAAAAGTTAAATAACAATAATGATTTATTTAAGCTAACTTTAGTAAGTAGCACCTTCATGTGGAAGCTAAAGGAATTCTTTTCTTGTCCCCTACCTAAATTTTTAAATCAAATTATATTATGATAATTTTAAAATCCTTTAAAAATGTTATTCTTAGATTTCAGTCATATGAAAGTTGGTTATTCCTTATTTCCCCATAGCATACACACAGGGGATTATTTTCTCCACAATTTTTTTATAAAATGTCAACATTTAAACAAAAACATCTGATTTCTTGGCATCAAATGTTGAAAAACAATGAATTGCTATCCATTAATACTATATTGGAAGAGAATGACCTTGATTCAACACTATGACTTGGCTTACAAGAAGCTAGAAATTATATCAAAAATAAACTTAATTTAATACCTTCTTCATTTAAAAATTTAATACCCAAATTAATTCAGTATTTGATAATTTTTACTCAACAGAACGATTCAGTTAAAATTAGCCTGCCACATATATATATATACAAATTATTAAATCAGACTTGGATACATTCCCAGATAATTTAAGGAAATTTTTCTCTGACATTAATAATTGTAACCCTTCAGCTAAAGATAAATTAAATATTCATCAGTTAGCAAGTAAAACTATTTTGTCACTTAAAAATATTTACTTGGAGATTTTTAAATAGATCATTCATCACTCCATAAAACATAAATAAGATGTTTAAAGAAAATATACTTTGCTGGAGATGTATGAAGGTACAGAATGCTGATTAGGCACATATTTTCCATGACTGTTTACACATGAAAAAAATTTTGAGAAGATAATTTCTTACAAGCAATATTCACTGATCACTTTTTACTTACTAAATCATTCGTTTTATTTAACTTTCCAATTCTATCTTGTATAAAATCAAGTAAATATTCACTTCTTTGGTCTGTGCTGTCCATAGCCAGGAAAGAAATCATGAGAAATTGGAAGTCTTCACAAATTCACTCTTTTCAAAATTTTAAAGATCTTCTCTTGGAAGTATCCAAATTAGAATTGATGACAATCAAATGTAGATCTTCTGGGAATGCAGCAATGTATAAAAGCAAAAGCAAGTTCCACAGCATTGTACCAATATTATTTTAATAAAACAGAGCTTTCAGACAAAAGTCCTTCTTCAGTGTTAATAAATAATAATTATTAACACTGAAGAAGGACTTTTGACTGAAAGCTCTGTTTTATTAAAATAATATTGGTACAACACTGTGGAACTTGCTTTTTCTTTGGTACTTTGGACTTTTTGTTTGCTGGTTCCACTTCATCATTGGTTCATTTTATGTTTTTTTTAATACAGCAATGTATAACCAATGGATGAATATAATTGATTTATTAGAAAATCAATAATTTAAAGTTATTAATCAGCTTTTATTCATTTGTTTTAACTTGAATTATTTGTTTATAGTATTGTGAACATCATTGTATATAGTTAATTTTTATCTTTTATATTAGTGTCTTTGTTTTTATCTACTTCATCGTAACATATGTTCAATTCTCTTTTAATAGTTGTATGTTTCAGTAATGACTTTAATAAAACTTATTTAAAAAAAAATTTAAAAAATGAAAAGCAAGAAACAAATATATAGATGCATCTGTTCAGTTATATGTTTTTAAACATCTTTAGTAAACATGATATCAAAAAAGTATTATAGGCACATACACAGTAATAGGAAAGATAATGAACCATACTAACATTTATTTTGCTATTTTCATACAATATAAATTTTAACAATTATCATTCACTTCAACATTACATAAATTGTTTAATTCCTGTTTTTCCTTAAATTACAGTGTTTCTGAATGCTGTTCTACATGTATTGTTCCCTCAGATTCCATTCAATTCTATGTAATTTGCTCCTTCCCTTTTCTAAAGATCCTGCTTCCAACTATTTTATCTCCTTGACAATACCCAGTCCTTCAGTTACATTTGGTTGAGATTCTGATTTCCATTTTCTAGTAATTGCTTTTTTGTTCAGTTATAAGTTTTACATTTTATTAAAATATTACTTTACTGACAGCAGTACTTAGCCCAAATGCCTAGACAGCCTGACCTGCCTCCGCTGTCATCAATACAGCTTTCCTCAATATCCTGTGGTGCTGTAAAAATAAAATAAATAGTAATGAGCAGAGCATATCACTAATAACACAAAGCAATTACTACAGCCCCTGCTACACCTTATGTACAGAAACAATTCAAGGATACTTACAATATAAAGGTGGACATTAATTCCTAAATTCTTTTTCCTACTGGTGGAGAAGGTCTAGATGGCAGACTATAAGTCGCTCTATTTGTGCCACCACCACTCTCCAGAGTGAGTGATGCTAGTGGCATCATTCACCATCCTGGTAAGCAGAGTCCAGGCATCCAATTTATAAAGGAGGCCCTCATAGTCCCAGCAGGCACAAAGATGGTCCTTATTTAGCAAGTGTAAAATGTTTTTTACAGTCCAGTCCATAAATAAGCACAATGTTCAGCAGGATGGCAATTTTCCCATTAATAATAGTATGATGCACATAGCTAGTCACACAATGAAAAGTGACCATAGAATGGCCAGGCTTCACAGGTGCTCACACCTTATTTGACCTCAGGGCCTATGCATGAGCAAGAATAAGCCCTGAAGTTTAGAATACAGGGGACAGTGCATTAGATTATTAGTGTGATTTAGAGATCGTTGTGCTAAATCACCTCATTAGCATAATAACCTTGTTATGAGCCCCATTTTATTGTGATAAAAAATGCAGTCACCGTTTTGCAGGGGGCCATGCTATAATGAGCAATGCAGAAACTCAGCATATGGTGAATGTCAAGTCTATTGCCATACTGATAAACTGACAGCAGACTGGCCATCTAATAAGGGACCTCTGGATCTCAGTGATCACATAAAGTGCATGGCAGCAACAGACACTATTGCAGATCAGGACATATACAAGGAGTGACCAGCTGAGGGATGGTCAACATGACAAGGCACAGAATACAGGACAGGACAGGTTGCAGTCTTGCTAGTAGAGCTCAGCATGACAGTGTACATGGGAGAGGCAGGACAGGTTGCATTCCTGTTGTGGGTGACTCAGTCAGACAGAGTACAGGAAACAAACAGGATAGGCTGCTTCAAGGAGGGGGGGGTTAACCTGACAGGGCACAGGAGATGGGCAGGAAAAATTGCAGTCTTGATGGTGGGCTCAATCTGACAAGGCACTAGAACAGGCAGGACAAGTTGCAGTCTTGGGGTGGTCCTCAGCCTGACAAAGCCCAGGGAACACAGTCAGTTTCATTCACTCTCCTGTTATGTAGTTGATATCACACTGTGAAATTCAAGCACAGGCAACAAGACATGCTACAGAGAATGGGGAACATTCAGTACACCAACAATGGACCATGCTAACTGCACATATCAAAAGGACAGCAAACATCCCTGAAATGCCCACAACTGTCACACTATGCCAGAGTGCAGAAAGGTTAGATTATGTCAATGTACAAGACTGTAGCCACGATAAGGATGTTGAGGATAGACTGGAGGCAGTTGTCAGCTGGTATGGACAATCATGCATATAAGCACTGATCCATTTGTTTAACCCAAATGGATCAGTGCTTGTATGCACTGATCCATTTGTTTAACCCAAATGTATACATGTACTAGTATGGGATCAAAGGAATTGTTATGGGATGAAAGGAATTGCAATTGCTGGAGAAAGTTTCTTCACAGGTAATAACTATGTTAACACAGGCACAATAAATATTGTGCATGCATATTCTTGAGAAGAGGAAAATGGACAGGGTAGTTTTGGGCCACATGTGGCAGGTACTAGTGTAGGATATCAATGCAGTGGATGGCCATAACATGACAATAGTATGAATGTTGCAGGAGCACTGATGTGTTACTATACTTCAGAACCAAAGCACAAGAAATAACCAGAGACTGACTTAAATGAGTAGAGTGGAGTGGCCCACCAGCACAAAGTAGCAAATAGAGATGTCAGAATTCCAGGTATTCCTCAACAGCAAAAGTGAATTGAAACATCATACCTCCTGGTGAATTGCATATCAGATCTGGTCTGATGTCATCTGTCCAAGTATCAAATGTCTGTGTTGGATGACCCAGATGACTAGTGTTGCCTGCCATTCCTCTAGAGCAGTGACTTGAAGCAATGAATGGTTTACTCTACATATATGCATTTAAGTCATCCAGGGCCCTGGGGGCAGCAGAATTTATAACCTGCAAATAGGTTAAGTAGATGCTTGGCTTGTCTTTGTGCAATGTGGTAGTAACAGTCACACATATTGTCCAGTAATCAATGTACATTCACAGGATCCACTTGAAATGGATCAAGCCACAACAAAATACCTCATGTCAGTGGGTTGAAGCAAAATCCTATAGACGTCACCACAGAAGAGAATGAACAAGCTCCACTTGATTAAGAAGAAAATTAGCTTTTATTGATAAAACAAATAAAATACGATGAGCTCTTGTTCTCCTTAGCTCATACAAATAAGTTCGCTGATGCTACATTGTGATTGGAAGTAAAAACCAAAGGGAAAAGGAAGTGACTAAAGTCTCATTACGATTGTTTTTTCAGTGTTATTTAAACCATTGCTGGTTTTTACATTATAAGATCTGAAGAAGGCAGTTTATGCCGAAAGTGCTCATTGTATTTTATTTGTTTTAACAATAAAAGCTCATTTTCTTCTTAATCAAGTGGAACTTGTTCATTCTTTGCTGTGGTGATGTCTACAGGATTTTGCTTCTTCTGTTTTCCCAGCCTAAGACGCTTCAGTGTGAGTGGGATATATATTCTCATATCAGAGCACATTCACATTATCCTCAACTAAGGTGACTTTAGAAGTGCAGGATGAACCTCTGGTATCACCTTTGTTCGGCAAATATCATTCACTCCAATACAACTCCAACCCTGCTACACATGTGTCACCACCATAGATCTTGGGGTACTGCACTGCCTCTGAGGAGCATGCAGCCAGCAAATGGAAGAGGCATCCACATGACCATTGCCACCATAACTCTTGGACTTTCCCAGGCCTGGGTGTCATGATTCGCATCAATCAGTGAACAGTACAGACTGCATTTCTGTAAACTGCTGGAAAGCTGATAGATTTGCTTTGAGCTGCAGAATTGGAATCTATTTCAAACTAATAAGTACACTTTTTGAAACTTAATTTGCACTGTGCTGTATTTATACACTTGCCTATTATTTGTAGTGGTGCTGTTTTATTTCTGTCTTTTGTTGTCTCCACTGTGTTTCTCCCACACACCCACCCTCCCTGTTCTTGTTTCTTGTGTTGGTGTTAATCTTGGTGGTTTTGAAACTGCCCGCTCCTCCTGTGTTTGTATTTGGATACTCCTTCTGGGCCTATCTCATTTGCTCACTCAATTGAGTGCAGTGAGATCATATTCTGATTTCAGGCACTCCTACTGTGTAGAAAGAGAGCATTTGAGAAAGACAACCCCTGTAGCCTCTTAATCCTGCTGTATTCCCACCCTCAAAAAAAAAACAAAAACAACAAAAAAAAAAAAAAAAATATATATATATATATATATATATATATATATATATATATATATATTCAGCTGCTCTTACTGTAACTGTCTTAGTTGCTGTTCTGCATGCTGTTACTTACTCTGCACTTATTACTGCTTGCTAGTAGCCTTCTAATTTAATGTCTTCTGCACTTGTTTATAAGTCATTTGTTAATTTAATTGCATTTAATTAAACTGTATTTGCCATAATATTGATACACGTGTGCTAGCCTGCACTGCATTTGAATTGTATTTACTGCTGTTTTATCTGCTTTTCTGTAAAACAAAATATTCCTAGCTTGTTTCCTGCCTTTCCTGTAACTTGTTTAGTCCAGATACAGACTTGCTCTATCCAGGACTGTTTGTATGCTCCTGAGCCCCCCAAGTCTTTTTGTGTTGGAGGGAAGCCTTCTAGCTTATCAGTGGGAGTGGTAAGCACTAGGTAGCCTATCTACCACAGGCGGAGAGGTTTCTGGCCCAGAAATTATAGTTTATTGGCCATTTGGGAAGCTATTTCATCTTTCAACCTTCTGATTCAAAAGCCTGTGTTTGTGCTTGTTTCCTGCCTTTCCTGTTACTAGTCTAGTCCAGGTACAGATTTGCTGTATCCAGGACTCTTTGTAAGTTTCTGAGCCCCCCAACGCTTTCTGTGTTGGAGGGAAGCCTTCTAGCTTATCAGTGGGAGTGGTAAGCATCTGGTAGCCTATCTACCATGGGAAGAGTGGGTTTTGGCCCCTAAATTGTAGTTTGTTGGCCGCTTAGGCAGTTTTTCCCCATCTCTTTCAACTTTCTGGTTTAAAAGCCGCACTTGTGCTGTTTCCCACCTTTCCTGTTACTAGCCTAGTCCAGATACAGAGTTGCTGTATCCAGGACTGTTGGTAAGCTTCTGAGTCCTGCAAGCCTTTCTGTGTTGGAGGGAAGACTTCTAGCTTATCATTGGGAGTGGTAAGCACTAGGTAGCCTATCTACCACAAGAGGAGTGGTTCTGGCCCAGAAATTGTAGTTTATTGGCCATTTGGGCAGTTTTTTCCATCTCTCTCAACTTTCTGATTTTAAAGCCAGTATTTGCACTTGATCCCCACCTTTCCCATAACTAGTCTAGTCCAGGTACAGATTTGCTGTATCCAGGATTGTTTGTAAGTTTCTGAGCCCCCCAAGCCTTTGTGTTGAAGTGCAGCCTTCTAGCTTATCAGTGGGAATGGTAAGTACTAGGTAGCCTGTCTATCACAAGAGGAGTGGTTCTTGGCCCAGGAATTGTAGTTATTGATCATTCAGGAAGTTGTCCATCTCTTTCAACTTTCTGGTTTAAAAGACCACATCTGCGCTTGTTTCCCATCTTTCCTGTAACTAACCTACTGGAATGCACTAGAAAGCCTTAAACTGATACAAGCCTTCTAGCTTAAAAGAGAGACTTTGGAGTGATTGAGTATCAGTTTGCTGTACTTAACTGTTTTCTGCCTAAACGCTGATTTTTCCAGTACTTTTTGTTATTTAAAAGCTTGTTTTTTTTCACATATTGTACTTATTTGACTGCCTGCACTTTTAAAACGTTTTATGTTTAAATAAATTGTGTAACTGTTGTAGGCTACACACTAAAGTGCGATAGCCTTTTCTGATCACTTGTAGTCGTTTAATGCTGTTTTAAGAGTACTTTTTACTGTTTTTGCCTTATCTTTTAAAAAAAATTATTGTTTCCCGCCTTTCTAAGCTAGTATAGTCCAGTTTTCAGGCTAGTGCTGAATTCAGGGCTGTGTTACAAGTTTCTGAGTTGCCCATACCTTACTTGGATAGAGGGAAGTTTCTCTGTTCACCTGTGAGAGAGGGGAACTTTGAGCAGCCATCTGTCCTGGAGGAGTGGTTCCGGCCCAGAAGTTAGTAGTTTAAAAACTGCGTTTGCATGGTTTTGTGCGCCGGGCAGCACTGGTTAGCTAGGGTTAAATTATTCCCGGCTCCACTAAGTTTCCTCTTCAGTTTTTCACTTGAAACTAGTCTAACTCTCAACCTAAGCACTCAAAAATCATCCTACTGTCCAGCACTTGCTCAGACCTAATAGCAAGCACAAATATACCCCAACACTTGACTGCCCAGCAGGACAAGGCTCTTTATCCACCCCTCACCAACCAAGCGACTAAGCAGCTCACCCTACTATTCAGGCATGACCAAAGGGCAACTTCAGGTATACTCTTTAGTCCAGCTGGTGAATCTGGGTATCCTGAGGCAATGTTACAACTGCCTCATGTACACAGACAGCCCTCTCCTCCTACCACAAAATACTAACATATGCGAGAGATGCAATTATACAGCCAAACTGGGGGCTAAAGTCTCTCCACCCAAGACTGGAACAGACAGTCATGAGGAGAAGGTTAACACTTGCACCACACCTCCAGTCTCACATAGACCTACTAAACCAGCATTGGCAAAAAATACACATAAATGCACAAAATCATACTTGAAGGCTCTAAATAACCTGCAAAAGCATCAGAGAGCTCCAAAGCAGACACCCACAAAACCTGCACCTCCTGTCACAAACCAGACAACACATAAAACACAAAATCAATGTGCCGCACAATCACAGCCCTTAAGGCGAAATAACATGCCTAACACACTAGTAATAGGCGACTCAACAGTCAGGCACACTGATGCCCCACTCACTTGGCTGGACAAGGAGAAGGTTACTGTTAGCTGCCTATTGGGAGCCAGAATCCGCCACATAACACAAGCACTCAGGTCACTCCAGAACAAGTACAAATATGACTCTGTCATTGTTCATGTTGGTGTGAATAACCTGAAATGTACCTCCCTGGACTACATGAAAAGAGACATGGAAGAGCTCTCTGATCATGTAGCCCAGGCGGGTATGACCCTGACCCTGAGTAGCATCCTGCCCTCACCAAGAATGATACCTCAGTATAAAGAAAAGATGATTAATTTCAACAATTGGCTAAGCTTCTGGTGTCATTCAAATGGGATCCAGTGTCTGTCAGCCTGGGGTAACATGCTCGACAAGCCACATTGCTTCACAAGAGATGGCTTGCACCTGTCACCCCTTGGCTTTCAAATACTGTCCAAGGCTCTTGCTGCCCCCATAGTGCCTTTTTTAGGCAAGGCTCAAAATTCAAACCCACCACCGTAAACAGCACAAGTAAAAAATGAGGGCTGTGCTACTCAACGCTAGGAGTTTAAGTCTCAAAATGCATGCGCTCGAAGCACTCCTAAGTATGGAGAACGTCGACATCTGTGCAGCAACTGAAACCTGGTTCAAGACTCCAGAGAGCACTCCAGCACTACTAGGCTACAACTCATACCACACATTTCGGCCACAGAACATGGACCAAAACACAAAAGGAGGGGGTGTATCCATATTCATCAAGGATACTCACAACTCCAGGTCAGTGGCGCAGCATGATACTTCTGAGATCATCCATGTGCAACTAACATCGGGAAAATCTGCAATGCAAATTGTAGCCTGCTACAGATGACCCTCCATGACCCAGGACCACCACTCTGCCTTTCTGGAGACACTGGAAAACATGAAGGTCCTACCAAACACCCTGATATTGGGCGATTTCAATTACCCTACCATTAACCGGGAAAACTACTTGAGTACAAACTCCCAGGCTCAGCACTTCCTCGAATTTATCAACTCAAATGCCCTGGATCAGCTGGTAAACTTCCCTACCAGAGGCCACAACATATTGTACCTGGTCATCACCAACATGGGCGACAGGTGTTCCGTACCGGAGGTCAACCCGTCACTGGTTAGATCAGACCATAAACTAATCACCCTGGATGTCCACACCCCACCCCCAACCAAGGAAACCACATTGAAAAACTTTTCTAAAGCAAACTTCACCTTACTTAAGGCAGAGGTGGTAAGTTTCACAGCCCCCACGCTAAAGGATAACACTGCCCAAGATGCAGAATCCTTTACAATTGCACTCTATGAGTACCTACAAGGATGCATGGATCATGCCATCCTTAGCAAGACCAAGACTCACTCCCCTAAGAGAAGGAAACCAGTCTGGTGGACCCCTGCCATAAACAGGTTATACAACAGAAGGAGTAAACTAGTTCAGAAAAAAAGCAAATCCCAAGAAGGAAAGACATCCCTGATCAGTATCAGTAAGAAACTAAGGTCCCTCATAAAATCATCCAAGGCTAACTTCAAAAGAAAAATAGTCAAGGATTTGAAAGATAACCACAAAGCCTTCTTTAGCTATATCAAGAATCTAAGTGGCAACTCACAGATATGCTCTGAGATAGTGCAAAATAACACAAAATTTACTGAACCTACTGATGTTGCCAACATCCTGGCAGATAGATTCAGTGCAAACTTCACCTCCCTCTCACCTTCAAAAGGGCCCACAACAATACCAGAAAAGTGTAGTGTCCCAGAAATCACAGAAGCACAGGTGAAAGCAGCCCTTTCAAAAGCCAAAAACACAGCATCAATGGGGTCAGATGGTATCCCAGGCTGCGTCTTGCACGAACTGCAGAACGAACTAACCCCCCACCTAAACATGCTGTTCAACCTCAGCCTCTCCACAGGCTACGTGCCCATAGAATGGCGCACAGCAATGGTTATTCTGCACCACAAAGGAGGGGCCACAACTGACCCTGGTAATTATCACCCCATAAGCCTGACTAGCCTGGTCTGCAAGGCTGTGGAGCGCATCATCATGGAACTCATCAACAAAGACACTGGGAACCTCCAAACACTTGACCCGACCCAGTTTGGCTTTTTTAAGGGCAGATAATGCCTACTAAACCTGGTTGACTTCTTCGAGACAGTCACCAAGGCCATAGACGAGGGAAAGGTGGTTCACACATCCTACCTTGATTTTGCCAAGGCGTTCAACACCATTCCTCACTCGGGTATTATAGAAATACTCACCAGCCTGAACATAAACCCTTATGTCACAAGATGGGTTGCCAACTGGCTTACAGACAGAACTCACACGGTAAGAATAACGGGCTCCAGGTCTGACTCTAAACCAGTCACAATTGGTGTCCCACAAGGCTCGGTTCTGGGACCCCTACTGTTCAGCATATATTTTTCAGAATTACAGGCAAACACAGGAGGACTATGGCTAACCAAGTTCGCCGATGACTACAAACTGGGAGACATAATTGACTCTCTGGCTGACATGGTCATCCTTCAAAAAGGCCTTACTGAGACAGACACCTGGTGTCAAAGTCATGGCCTCAAGCTAAATGCCAAAAAATGCATAGTCATCCCATTTGGGAAAAACAAAACACCCACAAATTACCACATAGGCGGCAGCCCCCTTAATACAGAAGAGGTAATAAGAGATCTGGGGACCCAGGTAGATAGTAATCTCTCCTTTGACAATCATATTGCCAAAGTCATTAGGAAATCCTTCTATGTGGCCCATCTAATTACTAAGGGGTTCACATCTAGAAATAAAGAGGTTATAATGCCCCTCTACTCGTCACTCATCAGACCCATCATAGAGTACAATGCCCCATTTGGGATGTACCTCACAAGACACTTCCAACAGCTGGAAAGACCACAAAAGCACCTCACCAAGAGGATTACTGGCCTCAAACAAATGTCCTATGCAGCCCAACTGAAAAATCTCCAGCTGTACTCAGTGGCATATTGCTTACTCAGAGGTGATCTCTGCCTGACTTACAAAGACATGTCCAACTCAGAATTGATGGACATGCTCCACCTAAAGAAATCCAAGTCACTGCAAGTCACGCGCTCTAGTGAGCTAAACCTTACCACAACAATAAATAGAACATGCTGGAGGGATAGATTCTTGTCACAGAGACTCCCCATGCTTTGGAACAAAATTCCTAACTACATTAGGCAGAGCCCCTCATTAACACTCTTCAAGAGAAGCCTTGACGAGTGGATGGGTAACAGAAAATACACCCTTGGGATCACTTCATTGGCTCTGCTTGACAGAGGCTCAGTTAATTAATCAATGGGGCGGTGAAAGCCGACACACTCTGGCTAGGCTTAAAAATGCCCTTGAGCAGATAGCCTATTACCTACCTATGAGCCTATGAACATGTAGGCCAGTGATTCAGGCATATATGGCCAATAATCACACTATGTAAGAGAAGTTCAGCCTGCTGTATAGCTTGTATGAGTACCTGTAACCACATCAAGGAGAAGCACTGTAACACTGCAAAGTGATATGGTTGTACTTACAAAGTGATATGATTTATACAGACTGAAAGAAGACATGGCAGTTGAGGACATTAGTGGTCTAGATGACAGTCATTGCTTCACATATTCAGATCAGGTCAATGATGGACTTGTTAGAGGACAGATGCTCATTTCATGATCACATGTCTGACTTGCATAGATGGTATGCATCACACCAGAGATGGCTTTACTATCCATATTATCCATGCCTGCTTTCACACCTGGGTGTGGACACTCCCATGAACATAGCTGAAGCCCTTGTGAACACACTCTATTAGGCCAGTCAGTCAGAGTTCTGTAATTCAATGGCGACACACTTCTCTGTAGCCCTTCCATGAGTGGAACATAATTGTGCCTGTTCATAGGCCATGAATTTCAATGTGTACTGGACTGCCAAAGTCGGGGTCACTGTTGGTTTCTGATACATGCACCCAACCTTATGCAACATCCCTTGATTAAGATGCCACCAATCATACCTATCAACTGTCCAGATTTTTGCCTCATAATTTTAGTCCATTTCTTAAAAAAATTGTGGTTTTCTGGGAAGTCTCCGAGGACTGAAGTCACTAAATTATAATATACATTTGAGTTCCAGGCTTCATATCCTTTAGAAAATGTATGCTAACACAAATCCTGTCATTCTAGTAATTTTCTAAGTTTGTAAGAACATTATTTGAAATGTGTCCCTATTTTGAGGCATTTATCCCCCCTTGAGAATGATCACATGTCTGACCTGCATAGATGGTATGCATCACACCAGAGATGGCTTTACTATCCATATTATCCATGCTGACTAATAGAGTGTGTTCACCTATAAACAGTTGAGAAATAGAACAAAACTAGCTATTCTCTTAGACAAGAAACAATTCTACATGAACACTCAAACCAAATACCAAAATAACCCACGAAAATTTTGGGCAAGTATCAATAGACTACTTCACCCAGGTCAAACCAAAACTCCAAATCCTACAGGCAGTCAAAGAGAAAATCCTAGACAAGCAGCAAATACCTTTAATACCTACTTCACAGAAACTATACAAGCACTAGCTAACCAACTTTCACCTGATATTACATTCCCTTCAGACACAAACAAGACCTTAGCCCCTATATTTCAATTACAACCTGTCCCCACTCGAGATATATGTAGACTTATCCAAAAACTTAAACCTTGCAGTCCATCAGCAGACCAGTTACCAGCAGAATATTTGCAGACAGCTGCCAAAGCTATAGCCTACCCAATTTCCATCCTCATTAACAGAACTATTGCCGAGGGAGAAATCCCTACCATCTGGAAAATCTCTCACATCATTCCATTCCATAAAGGAGGGAACTCTAATGACCACTCTAACTATCGCCCGATAGCTCTATTATCCCCATTGGCAAAAATAATGGAAAAATGCATTCAAAAGCAATTACTTAACCATCTAACTCAATACAATTTGCTAGCTGATTGCCAACATGGTTTCAGGCCACACCACAGTACTACAACTGCCCTACTGTCTTTCTGCAACTCCATTAACCAAAACAGAAATAACAACATCCTCACATCAGCTCTCTTTATAGACCTGTCTAAAGCTTTCGATATGGTTAATCACCAGCTATTAATAAACATTCTTACACACCTCATTTGATACTCAGGCTATAAACTGGTTCAGAGCCTATCTTACTAGCCGACAGCAAGCAGTCCTATGGGATAATCAACTATCCTCCCTACTGCCTGTCACCCTAGGAGTCCCTCAGGGCTCTATTTTAGGTCCACTCCTCTTCTCAATTTTCATTAATGACTTACACTTAGCTATTCCGCAAACTACATGTTTACAATATGCTGATGACTTGACAATTTTATTCTCAGCTAAGACCTCATCTGATCTTTTACTAAAAACACAAGAAGCATTTAATAAAGTCGAGTCTTGGTTTCTTCAACGCTGTCTTCTACTTAACCCCAAAAAAACGAAGCTCCTACTATTTTCACCAACCCAAAAGCACACCCTTACTGATTTCACTGTCCTATCAAAAAATGGTACTCACATACAACCTGACTTAACAACAAAACTATTAGGGGTTACTATTGACAACCACCTTACTTTCAATGAGCATATCAACAATACTGTAAATATAGTCAACAAAAAAATGGGTGCCCTCTACAGAATTAAGCCATTCCTCACTCCTTTAGCTAAAACAAGTATCGCCCACTCCCACCTTATCTCCTCACTTCTATATGCTTCTACTATCTATACTCACCTTTCAAAAAGCAATCTCTCTAAACTGGTTAAATCCTATAATAGCATTGCTAGATTTGCCACTGGACGACCATTTAGAACACACCATTGCCAGAATCTATCTCAACTAGGCTGGCTTGAATTTCAAAATCTACTTGAGTTTAACCAAATTACATTGGCCCACAAAATACTTTACCAACCAAAGAAGACCCCAAGTCTATCTACCCTTATTACTCCCTACCTGAATCTTAACTCCCTGCACTCCTCAAATAAACTACTTATCTCCTCCAGCAAATCCAACAACAGAGCAGGCGATGGTCTCTTCTCTAATGTAGTTGGGAAAAAATGGAACTTTCTTCCTCCTGATCTTACCTCTATTTCCTCTCTAACTAACTTCAAATCAAAACTTAAAATATACCTAAAAAAACATTGGCTTTGCCCTAGTTGTAATCCTGACTAACTTCTGCCTTAAGCAATTTATGTTATACCCACTTTTTTTTTCTTTTATCCTTCAACTTCAGACTTCTATGTCAGTGAAATCCTTAATAAACTCAGTCTTTCGAATTTTATTAGATAAGTAGATTTCTCAAAGTCTACTCTTGCTGATATTTTTTTTCCTCACAATATATGAACAAGGGTCTTTTTTATAATTTTATTACTCCTAGTTCTTCTTTTTTTCTCTTTCTTTCTTTTTCTTTTCCTTGCTTTCTACCTATTCAAGGTTTGAAAAATGTTAAAAAGATTTCTCTTATTTTTGTCAATGTTATGCTTAGATGTTTAAGTTAGTATTAACAAATTGTACAAATTGGAGCTTATCTCCCCGGGCCTCTACTGAAAATGGATATTCATCCAGTTGGACTAGCCTGGTTAACAAATGTAAAATAAATAAAATAAATAAATGTGAGATGTTGCCAGCTATGCCAGGAGAAGTAGGGCAGCGGATGTGTAATATATGCCAGCACAGATAGCTGGATTTATTTTAAGAATTATACGTCATTCAAATATCAAACTGATTTGTACAGATGCTTGCGAAGAAAAAATGTATTTATAAAGTTGATTTTATTAAAAATGTATCAACAGTGTGTCCTGCTGGACAGAAGAAGAAATGTATGTGCATTATTCTAACTGTTAAAATATATATATTGTAATAAAGGATACTGGAAGAGAAGAGGTTAATCTCAATCCACCTGACTTTGAAAAATAGTAAGAAATTACATACTAAATTTAGGTCATAAAGACTGTAACTTACAGTTCTCGATGCAGCTAGAGACAAAAAGTCTGTACTAGGAAGCTTCCTGCATTGTCATTGGGGTGAATTAATTGCTACTCTGGAAGGGTGAAGGTTTGAAATTGTTTTATGACTTCCAGGAGCTGCAGCAGATCTTAGAAAGGCTGTGTGTGTGTGCATTATTGACACATAGGTGCTAAATCCTGACAGCTTCTAGCCAAGGGGGGATGCATGGGAACCAGAAGTCAGATGACCAGATGTATGTGATGTCATTCTGTAATCCATCACTAAAATGATATTTTAATACTAGGTGAGACTGAAGTCTCATTGCACTCTTTTCTTGTAACCTGACAAGGAAGGACCCCTCACCTACTTCATCTTGCCTTTCTGTAGTAAGTAATTTAACTAGGGAACAGTTAGTCTTTAGATCAGTCAGGAAAATATAGTGAGATTAGTTAAATACTGTTTTTCTGTATCTGTGTGAATCTTTCCACCTCTGTTATTCGTAATATTTCCTGTAACTGAAACTCTTGTGTTTATTGTAAATATATATTTAGTATTTTCATATTATTTTATTATTTATTATTAAATATATTTAAACGTTTCATTGTGGCTGGTCCTTTAGAGAACATTTTAATCTGTGAGAGCACTTATATCTATTGGTGACACCGTGGCCACTCCTGAAAGCCTGGGTGTTTGGTCAAGGTTTACCATCAAAATGTTGAGGGCACATTGATGAATGTGCATATTATCGACACCTTTAATTGAAACCCATAATGCTGATGTTTCAAAATGTTGCAAAAACACCGAATGTCGACATTTCTGGTGCTCTACACCTAAAAACAAGTGCTAATATGGGAAAAACATGGGGCAAGATTTTGCAGTTCAGAAGATCGGTGCTCGGCATTTTCAACAATCGCAGGTCGGAGTTAGCATTTGCAGTGTTGACCAATGTGCGCTCAACATTTTGATGGCAAACCTTTGGTCAACATTACCATTTGTATTAATATTAATTTCATTCAGTATAATTGGGTGCCCTTGCAAGAACCTTAGAGTAGCTGGCTTTGGGGTGTCTGGTGGCAGTGTAAATAACATTTAGTCTGGGTAGAAGGGGACATAGCTAGTAAATCTAAGTCAGCCTTTCCCAGGTGTGTGTGTGTGCGTGTGTGTGTGTGTGTGTGTGTGTGTGTGTGTGTGTGTGTGTGTGTGTGTGTGTGTGTGTGTGTGTGTGTGTGTGTGTGTGTGTGTGTGTGTGTGTGTGTGTGTGTGTGTGTGTGTGTGTGTATGTGTGCCTGTGTGTGTGTGTGTGTGTGTGTGTGTGTGTGTGTGTGTGTGTGTGTGTGTGTGTGTGTGTGTGTGTGTGTGTGTGTGTCTGTGAAAATCAAATCTCAAAGTGTGTGTGCATCAGCTACTTGGAACAGGGACACAAAGCACTGGTTTCACAGAGAAGGTGCTAGGAGACTTGATTTGGACACTTGGCTGAGATCTCAACCCTATAACTGTGCCAGTGGGGAGTATTATTGTGGCCCTGGAGGGAGACAGATAGAGAAAGGCAGACCCCAGACTGAGTGTGCTCCCTGTGTGCTCTTAAGGGAAACTGTGCTTGATGCAGGGAGCTGCATCTGGAAATACTGGGTATATCCATTTTTTTTTACAAGTGAATGTCCTCTCCAGTGCCAGTGGTAAGGATTCAGGCTCCTTGATTACTGGTCGAGAGTGGGGACATCACACCCCCTATTTTAGGATTTGTACAGATTTCTTGCACTAAGAGTTTGAGAGGTTTGCCACCAACTCAGACAATGTTGGGACATATGGTATACCTCAGCCATCATTCCACCCATTGGCACTCCACACCACTGCTGTAGATGTGATACCTGGCTCCCCCACTTTATGTTGCTACTGCATCCACCACTCAAGACTCCTCCAACTACAATAACATTACTCTCACCTATCACTCTGGTCCACCCTACCTGTGCAAATGATATCTTTGACATACCCATCCCTGTGACCTGTATGAGTAAGGTAATGTTGGATGTTCACCATAGCCTGTCATTGTACTTCACCATGCTGTATATCCCAAGTATATTATTGTATTCATCAGTTTTATTCTTTGTTTGCCTTGTCATTGTCCATAGCCGTGGACCAAATGCTGCCTCATTGCCAGTATTATGATGTATTACACCCATCTCTGTCTCACCTGGAATCCAACTGTGGCAAGTTCCTTCCTTGACTCAGCACCCATCCCCTCCTTTGCTGCTGCCACAGGTATGTCAGGCAGTGCTGTAGTATCTTCTCATTATAATATTTGCTGTAGCACCATATTATGAAGTATACTGCAGACTACATGCATCTTACAATAACTTGCTCTAGCTCTCAGGAACATACTGCTATGCTCTATCAGATATATCCAGGCAACAAACATGGACCTTCAGTAGTAGAAATGTGCATTCAATAATGTTATTCATCTATAACTCTGCAGGGTTATACTCCATTTTTGTCTCAGTCTGGGTATTGAAGATGGTGGTTAGCCATTGTTCCAATTTGTGTCTTGCATCACATGCAAAACACAACAGTAAACACTATTATGAGTGGTCTTCTACCCAGATTTATGGGAACTGAGAATTGTGGACTATATAATTTGCAATGCATACACCTACCAACTAGATGACTAAGTGGAACATTACCATGTGTGAAATGCTGGCACAGGTAGTATATACTGCATAAAAAGATGGTTACTCAATACAATGTGCCAATGTGTTTTAGTAATTCTGGCAACTTCCTCAATGAAAAGAGCAAACCTAGTGACAAAATATATGTCTACTTTGTCATCACTACCATTCCTAACGTAGGGTTTTACCAATCTTGCCTTGCCCTGTACATTGCAGACCACCTGACAGCTGATAGAGTTGAAATTCTTCTGGTTGATATGCTGGATACAATATGGATATGGTGGGATCGTGATGGCAATGTGGGTGAAGCCAGTGACTCCTAGGACCTCTGGAAAACAGGCCATGTTGTAGAATGACAGCATAGTGATGGTTCTCTTTTCTGTCTTTAAAAAGCAAATGTGCTTCTGCAAATGTTGCATTATCACATCAAGGAACTAATGTAGGATTTGTAAGGCTGATATCTGCAAAACTCCTACTGTGCCCTTTGTCAGAAGGTGAAAGATCCCTGTTGCAAGAATGGTTCAGCTATACAAAAAGTCATGTCTGCTGAGATGGGTAGTCCATGCATTCCCCTCAATTCCACATCAGGATGGCACAATATCTTTCCCATATGACAGCTATTAACAGCGTTGTGGTTGTGGAGATGATGGAATCATAGTCATAGTCATAGGTTAGTACTAGGCTAACTGCCCTTGCGAGCCATTGTAAGCCTAGCCAATTATCCCTTGTGAGACTCAAACCTTGCACTTTGTGTTTGTAAGGCAAACGCCTTAACCATTAGGCCACCCTCCCAACCCCCTAAACCCTGCACCTTGTGCTTGCAAGGCAAACACCTTAACCATTAGGCCACCCTCCCAACCCATGGGAATGTCAGCTTCTGGTGGACTGTTCCGTGACACAGAGAGTGTAAACATGCAACATTGTGGACACAATCTCCTACTGTGGTCACAAATACATGCTGACAAGCAAAAGCATGTATAGCATATTATACACGTAAATCTCTGTACATTGAGAAATTATGGTGCTCAGCCAACCTGATCACCATGGCTCATCAAGTTAATTTTACATATTTCTGAATTATGTCACAATGGTTAACTTCATTGTTTGCATATGTGAAATTTCTCACTAAAATGTAGACACTCATCATTATGCAATTATTATCATGAGGTTCATATCAAACTATTTTCTCTCTAGTGATTTGCATATCTTTAAATCTCACTCCCTCATTTGTCCCCAGTCACAGAACTATTTCACTTAATACACTGAACATTTTGTTTCTGAATACCCCTCAAAGTGAGTTTTATTTTTGTTTTCCTCGTCTTCCCTTTTCTCCAACTTTGTGCAACTTCAGAGTTGGTTTATATAGATTTTGAAGGGGTGAGGACTTGCTCCCATGGTGTACTGGGGTCTTGCCACCCACAAAAGCGATTGCTACAAAGTGTTGTGCAATGTTTTGGGTGTTGCTACATATCAATACAATTTTTTGTAGATTTAGATGTCTTTGCACTCATTAGTTGGACGTCAAACAAGAAACGTCATTAATCATAGTAAATCTGATTCTAGGACACAGGTATATAAAACAGACTATGTAAAGTGAATCTCATGAGAATTCAGTTTCTTTTTCATTTCTTTTTTTAACCCTTACACACATAGAGACCAACATGTAATTAAACTTTTGCTGAAGCTGCCAGTGTGCATTATTCCAGTGCTACACAACATTACTGACAACAAAACCAATTACATTGATGTCAGAGCACATTTCTTTGCATGTGGTCAGTAACACAGATGACTACTGATCATAGGCAAAGAAGCATGCTCTGACAAAGTTTGTGGATCAACATAATTGCACTAAATTAGTTTCCACATACATTTTCATGCATGGCTGTATTGAAAGGCAAAGGGAGAATTATATCTTTCCTCAAGGTAAATTATTGTTGTACTTAATGGGGCATACTCCTTGGCTATGTAATGGTTTACAGAAATAAACAGACAGGTACACAAAGACACACACACACACAGACAGACACACACACACACACACACACACACACACACACACATACACACTCACACACTTTGAATATAGGCAGGGTAAATGCTACATAGGTTAAAAATATAATTTACCATGTTATAGCATACATGTCTTCTTTTGTTAGATCATCATCCCACCAACTACATCCTCTCTGATAGCTTTTTGACTCCTGTTAACCTTAAAAAAGTGACTTGATGAATAATTACTAATAAATTAATAACTTCCAGGAGCTCTATGATTTAAGAATAAGCAAAACTGCTGGATCACTCAATGCAGATAGCAGCTCATAATCTGTGAGTGCCAGTCCACATAATTAATAATATTTAAACTAGTGAAACTAATCTTGTCACATCTCCCTTGCATATTTTCTCACTACATAAGTGTGCCAGGCATACATTCTTTTATTTATTTATTTTTTATTTTTTATTTTATTTAATTGTCACATTGTTTTAGCATGCTTTTTTTCCAAATTTAAATAATGTACATAAATGCAAATCAATAGTCTTCAGACAATTATGTTACAGCACTCATAGAGTTTCACAGCACATCACTGCACTCTCAGTGATTGTGCATAAAGTACACATCTTCCTGCCAGTCAACTTTTTCAAAGAAACTCTAGGAATGTTTAAAAGCTGGGTAAGGCAAAGTGTGCTGATCTTTTAACATGTGGAGAAGGGGAAGAAAAAAATAACACAAAGATTCACAGATTCACATTAAATAGCTTAAATATCACAGAATATAAGATGTAGAGACATCAATGTGTGATGATAAGGCTGCTGCATTTGTAAAATATTACCAATTATAGAACGACGGGCCATTAACATTCAAAAATGAGCATGCTGACTAGTCAGCCCAATCAGCATGCCCATTGGAAATCGAGCATATGCCAATGGAAAAAATTCTGCTCACCCAGATTTTTTTCCATTTCTATATACTATAACTTTTTAAGTTTTCTTCATCATGAAAAAAGTAATACTAATAATAAAGTTAGAAATCCTGACAGTTCAGAGGTATGAGGGAGAGACAGCATGGAGAAAATACCAGGAGTATGTTACTCAAATCTAAAGAAATATACCTGATTTTCCTTGTATTTTCTCCATCCTGTCTCTCTCATACCTCTAAAGTGTCCAAGTTTCAACCTTATTAAAAAAAAATTAGCAACAGAGATCTTCCTTTCTCCTTTGCTTCCTTTCCAAAGCACTGATATACTGCATTAAGTGTTGGAACGTAAGTCCCATATGCATGCGCAGTACATCAAAAAAGCAGCAGGATATCCAACAAAAGCAGAAGAAAACCACGAGCTATCATACAAACACATTAGTTAAGAAAAATAAGTAATTTTTTTCTTAAATAACGTCATTGATATAATAGCAACAACTGACTTTGTGGTGTGGTATATTGAAGATTTACCCATGGTTGGCTTTGTTTAATCACTTGGGCTTCACCCTTATGATTAAACCACACCAGCCATGGGTAAATCTTCAATATACCACAAGCACATCATCTGTTATTGCTATAGTAATGTCTATTCCATGCCAAGAATTGAAGGGTCATTTAATGTACAGTAAATCATTGATGGTCTTGGTGGAAATGGCTAGGGTCCAAGCCATATTTAAGTTGTGCTATGGACATATTTTATCAATACTACTCTAAGTGTGGGAGAAGGAACGGTGAAGATACCATGCGCACGTATTAGGTTTTGGAAAAATTTGAAATTAAGTTTGCACACATAAAAAAGTCAGCAGAGTATGTTCCATTTGAAGAAGAACCCAAATATCTGAAAAGCTGAATAATTTCAATGGGGGGGCACATACACTTAAACTTATTTGTTCAAGAGTTGTAGGCAAAGCCAAAACTCATGGGGGATAAAGACTCAAAAAGCAAGAATGATGTTAAATGCTTCAGTATTTCTGTTAAATTTAATAAAACAAAAGGTTATACATCAACATTTGCAAACAGTTAGCAATATGAAACTTTAATATCTGACATTATTGATTGACACTAATCCTCAGTGATTTACCAGAAAAAGCAAATATTTAACACTGAACAGAGGAATAGTATGAGGTAAAATCAGAGATATTCTGCAAAATCAGGGACAGTTGAGAGCTATGGCTATGAATCCCATAGAAATTATTTTAGCTATGTTTTTTCATTAGATAACTATGTCAGTTGTCTGAAAGCAAAACAGAGAATTTGTTACAGGGAGAGAGAGGGCAGTAGTAATAAATATGCCATTTTTATTATTTATTTTACTATTTGTTGACTAAATATGTCCTGCTTAGCATAGTTGATCTGTACAGAAATATGTGTTAGTAGTATTCTCAAGATTAGCTGTTATTAGTAGCAAAGCAAACATCAGTCATACTGAATGATTAATATTGCAGAAGACCACTTTCATCTGAACTTTAAGAATGGATACATAATATTCTGGTAATATAATATGTACACATTCAGTTGGGATCGCCACTTTTACATGTGAACTGAATATAGGATGCCCCTTATGTAGGTAACAAACAACTGCACTCTGGGTAAACAAGGAAAGATGGAGGTTCTTTTTAATTTATCATTTATTAGCTGAGCTTTTCCATGGCATCTTATCAGACATGATCCTTGATCACAAAGATAGTGGCAAAAGCAAAGTAGCTATATATATATATATATATATATATATATATATATATTAATGATTTGGTAGATTCAGTCTATCAATATGTTCTTGTAAAGAGGAGGATATCAGATTATCTTGAGAAATTCAAGAGAGAACATTAATACTTTAGTCTGATATTTTTTGAAAATCAGGACTAACCCTAAAACAAGGTACTGTGTATGACAATTCTATTCTTCCCAGTAACAGCAATAGTGATAGCAGTTGGAGGTATTAGATTATAAAAGATTATTTTCCAGATTACTTAACATTTTTTTTTTTTTTTTTTTTTTTTGCACATTTCTCATTATCAGCATGCGTGCCTTGGAAAAAAATAATACAAGAATTTCACTAACAACAAAAAACTTGCAACAAAAATGATCCTTGAGAAATTAAATAATATAGGAAGAATTACTATAATAATATGGTAGTTATATGCTTGACATAGACATGACTTCTATCTGTATTTTGAGTGTCAAGCCAGGGAATTCACAGAGGTAATACATATTCCTTATAAGGGTGAGTATATGTGTATGTGGTGTGGCCTTTCTGTGGCCATTCAATCATTCATTTATTTATTTGCTCCTTTTGTCTACCAGAAAGATCCAACTGAGTAAAAGTTCATTTTCTGAAGTGACACTGGGAATAAATTGTACATACCAGCATCACATTTCATTAAAAACAAATAGACTGTGTATACAAAGACCCAAAAAAATACTTATAGCAGTCATGGTCTTCATATTAAGGGCTGTAATGTTGGCATCATCACTCTCATGTATCTAACTGTCATAAAGGAAGAATAAACAGCATTAGTCTGCAGCGCAGCTGAGTAGCCCACCCTTCCTTTGTACATGCTGAATGTTCAGCATGAACATTTTATTTACTTGTAGTTAACTCCACCACAGGGGGTTCTGCAGAATGATAATATGTGTGCCTGATAACTTTCCAGTGTCTATGATTTGCATGGATGCCCCTAATTATACCTAGACATTCTGTTTTAGCCTTCACAAGTCACAAGATTTATCATTTTGCAAATATGCATATATGTTCTACAGTCTGTGATAAGATCTATAGGGTTTTCTATTGAACTCTCAAGACTTGCATTGCTGAGGCCCAAAAAACAAAAAATACAGAAAAAGAGTGAATATCAAACATCAGTGCTCTCCTTAAAACTTGTTTTTTGAAGGGGAGTTAGTCCAACTGCACACCTAATGCAGGTCAAGCATCTTACACTCCCTAACATATGGATACCAGCGTTGAGATTGCCATACCTGAGAGAAAAGGGAATGTTCAAGAAAGACTACATACCAACATTACCCCTAACTACAACCTTAGATCCCTCCCAGCACATGCCTTTACCCTTCTTGCCCCTCATTCAAAACTACAACCCACTGAGCATTTATTCATTTTCTGTCCTTGCCCAAAAAAATGAGCTACCAACCCTTCACATATAAAATCTATTCCCCCTTTTCTAAATTTCACACAGAACTGCAGTCCTTATTTAAACAAGAAATATGAAAATCCTTCCTAAACAATGGAATTTCTTAAATCCATTCAAAAATCTGTCTTCCCTGTATAGGTTCTACATGCACTATACTATAATTCTGACTGTTTAGAATCATTATTCTGTCTGCGATTGTAAATGTTTCAAAATTTATATTCTGTCTAACAATTATATCATTATACTGTGACTACTGTGTGTTATTTTCCATCTGATGGAAAATTCATATATTCCTGGACTGAACCTAAAAAATGGTTCAGTAGGATCAGTGTTCTACCCTGGTCAAGAAGTGCAAATAAACAGACAGAGAAACATGCAAACAAACAAATAAACAAACTAAATAACAGATTAGATTTTTCTTGTAAATTGCAAGCTGATACATACAAAGACGTATCACTTTGTACTGTATCAAGTGTTAGGGTCACTGGCATAAATGTTTAAAATATATTTCTGATTTGAGGACTGTTTTCCCAAGTATCAGTGGCTCTGTCCTCCATCCAGACAGAAAAGGTTGAGAGATAGGATGTGTCCTGCCAATAGAGAAATATAGGATAATCACACAGTGGTAGCATGGGTTCACCCATAGCAGATTTGCCATCATGCCAGACTGATCCATGTATTTTAGGACAGGATTCTTATTATCTTGCATGGAGCAAGCTCCCCATGACCCTTAGAAATATTTACCATATCCATGAATTCAAGAAAACTCTCAAAAAGGTACCTTAATAACACATGGATTTGCTTCTGTAATAATCTCACATGAATCCACCCCTGTCTCTACCACTCTCCTCTCTATTACTCCCTTCCATAACTGCCCTGTATTGTACAGTCGCCCTCTGAAGGTAACCCAGTGTGTTATGTAAATTCACTCAAATGTTTTATTGTACATTTCTTTGCTATGTTTTTCTTCAGTGTTATAATGCCTCTTACTATATTGTACTGTGGAGCTTTATCTACATTTGCTTAACAGTTTTATTTTATATTGTATTCAATTTTTGTAAATTTTTCTTGCTTACTTGTAGTGTGGAGCTTTTTCCCCGGGGCATCCACTCAAAAAGAGATTTTGCTCAGATGGACTATCCTGGTTAACAAATGTCAAATAAATAAATAAATATTGTATGTACAGTAGCCATTATAAGTGCTATCCTGAACATAAGTCTCAGGTTGGAGGATGCACTTCTGATATAAGTGTATTGGGATGGTGAGATTGATGGTCTCTATGTGTAATTAGGAATCCCGCATGCCCACTTGTCATGGTGTCCCTCTGGGGGCTCATGCCAGGGGAGTCAGATGAGTGAGTGGAGCACTGGTTTTACTTGTCAGTATTAATAAATGATGAGCCCAGGCTTGCAGACAATATATTCTTGAGCTGTCTTCTCCAGCTGCATGTACAATATCCAACAGTAGGTATGCGTTAGAGGCACTGGCAAATGTGCCCATCTTGGAAGTTCAGGTCTCTGATGAGAGACAAAATAAATGTAGCCATATTAGTTCAGGTGTCTGATGACAGACAAAATAAACATGCTGGTGTTACTTGTCATTACTTTGTAGCTGGCAGATGGAGAGTGCTGTGGTACATCTTTCTGTCTGGTGTTGCTTGTCATTACTCTATAGATATAGAATGGAGTGTGCTGTGGTATCTCCTACTGGCTGGTGTTACTTGGCATTACTGTGTTGGTATCTGATAGAGTGTGCAGTGGTACCACTCATTGGGGTTGTTACTTGTCATTACTGTGTGGGTGGCAAATGGAGTGTGCAGTGGTATCTCCCACTGGATGGTGTTACTTGGCATTACTGTGTTGGTATCAGATAGAGTGTGGTATGGTACCACTCACTGGTTGGTGTTACTTGTCATTACTGTGTGGATGTCAGATGGAGTATGTTGTAGTACCTCCCACTGGCTTGTGTTACTTATCAATACTACATGCGTGCCAGATGGAGTGTACTGGTATACCTCCTCCTGGCTACTGTTATATATCAGTACTACATGTGCAATAGTTGGAGTGTGGTATGATACCTCCCACTGGCTGATGCTACTTGTCATTACTGTTTGGGTGGTGCATGCAATGTGCATTTGTACCTCCCAATTGTTACTGCTACTTGGTTTTACTGTGTGGATAGTGGCTGAAATGTTTTGTGGTACCTCCCATTGTCTGGTGTTAGCTTTATTGCTATATGATTGATGGATGGAGTGTGCCATGGTACCTCCCACTGTTTGGTGTTACTTGCCATTCCTGTGTGGGTATTAAATCGAGCATGTTGTGGTACCTCACACTGGCTGCTGTTAGAATGATTATTTTGTGGGTGGCGGGTGCAGTGTAGCTGTACTGCAGCACTTCTGTTCATGGCAACTGGGCTGGTATATGTGCCAGAGCATATGAAATATGGTTTATTTAAGATTCCACTGATTTCCTTACTTTGACAGCTGATGGTTTATCTCTGATATATTCTAGTGAGCAATGCATCTGTATAGCAGGATCATCTTATGACTGTAGTGTATTCAGTCTTCCCTCCTATAGCCTTTACTAGTAGCTATAATGTCAAATTTTACTCCACTGTGAATCATGTAAGACACCACCAGATGTCATTTGTATTACTATGTGACCAGACTATTCTAGGTACAGTGGTACATTGATAACTGCTGTGCTATCTCATAGGTTTTGTGAATTATATAGGGATCTGGTACATGTTTTGTGCCATGTACTTGCTCAATCCATGGTGGATAATTTTTGAGAATTAACAGTTACTCCTTAAACCCTACGTAAAATGATTTAATTATGTAACTGTTTAATGAATTGTTGATTAAATTAGTGATGTTAGGGTGTATAAACACAAAGCTGTTTTACTCAGCTAGTTTTGAACGTAGTGCATGCAGAGATAATAATTTTTTTCTGGGGATGACTTTTTATGACTACTTGAGTTTTAGGAATGGAAGTGTATTGTTCGCACTCTGTAAGATATTTCTGACAAGGCCGTTCAGCTATAAATAGTTTCATGAAACTTAGCATTCTCATCAACTGACGTCTCATTGAAACAATGAGCAAAAATCCCAGATGTTAAGTTGTAGGAATGTTTACTACTACCATTGGGGCTATGTGAACTGAGAGCTGATATATCTAGTCTTACAGTGCATGTGGGGTACAGAACAACTTACTTTCCCTATGAAAACACTTTTTCTAAACTCATCAAAACACTTTTGACCTCTTATTTGTGATTTGTTGAGTGGCTTTTAATGAGTTTTCTATCATCAAAAGGGTTGTTAGTCCATGATATGTCTAGCCACCTGGTAGTGTAAACCTTGGCTCTAGATGATTGTCACTGTTGAAGTGACACCCCTACCCCATATGCAAAAATAGGAAAAAGGGGGTTGTGGATGGATGGATGGAAACAGGCTCAGTGCTACATTCTGAATATGTTATGAATAGCCATTGCCTCTGGCAGTGTGCCTCAATGACTTCCATGTATTCTAAAAGCTTTTCCTTCAACAATTATTCTATTATCTTCCCTACAGCCAAGGCTAAATTGATAGGTTGATAGTTTGCAGACTCTGTTCTATTTCCACACGTAAAGAAAAATTACATGTGCACTCCTCCAGTCATTTAGCAAAAAGCTTAGTTAGTGATGGCATATTGAAGCAGGGACAGGGCATCCACTTCTAACTCTAATAACCTAGTATTAACTACAGACCTGGGAAGCTGGATTGCCAGGCAAAAGGAGAGGCTTGAGAAGCTTATGACCACTTGGTGTACCTCTGGAGGAGGCTGTAAGTCTTTTCTGCATTGCACTACTCCATCGTGAACATTAAAGAGTAACAGTACTACTACTGCAATATTATTGTGGGGGAGGCAAACATTCATGTATTATGGGCAGGAATGCCCATGCAAACATATTTTATTCTTTGCTGCCCCCCCCCCCCACCCCATTAGTATAAATTGTAAGGCATATACAAAAAACATTCCCTGCAGTTAGCTGCAGATGACGGTGGATAGTAACAGTTCTATCTCCCCTACCCATAGATGAATATTGCTATGCAAACTGTCCATGATTGGCAGACCCAGCCTGATGGGCAAGCAAGTCAGTCTAGAGGGGGCTCTATAAAAACAGCCACAGGGGCTAGAAAGTATTAGAAAGCAGTTTAGTGAGCAGTAACCATCATGGTTGTTTTGCATTGCCTATAATGAGAAATGGGACTGGTAGAGTAACCATGGCAGAGGCAGAATCTTACATTCTTTTGAACTGAAATCTCAGAACTTCTTCCTTGTTATACAACTTTAGTGGGAGATCTGAAGCTCAGAGCTCTTGTGTACATTCAGGTTTTTCAAAAATATTTCCAGAAAGTTGCAAATGAGGACAGCTGACATTGAAATGAAAAATAAAAGCAATGGTCAAGCAGGAGGAGAGACTGCTTAAACTCCTTAAGGGTCTATGCCAGTACACTGCAGAAGCCCTGATGGAGTACATTATGCTGCTATGAAAGATTTTATCATTTTGCATATTGGATGTCTGTGTTTTTTCCAGTTGTTTTGCAGAGATCTGTTTTTTTTGCTCTGGTTCTACAGCCAAAAATAATTGTTCTGGTCAGTAAGCAGAATAGACATTTTGCATGTTGCTAGTTTCTAGTCATACAGTATAATATACTATTCATGATAAGGATAACACCTGTATAAGATTTTTCTTATTCAATAGGTATAAACAGCAGCTTGTCCATTAACAACTACTGCAATTGCAGTTATAATTAGAAGTAAAATATAACTTGAGCAGCAACTGAATCAAGGTCAGAACACCCTAGAGAAATGGCAGATATAGCCAGCAGTCAAAAAGGGGTTAGGTCGCCTAGTGCGTAATAGTCTTGGGGGACAGAATGTAACATTTATTTTTCTGTTTTTAAACTGTGGACAGTGATAGCTAATAGAAACAGATGTTATCCATGCATGATTATTGCAAACATTTTTAAGTAGTATAACTATTGCACATTTCATTGAAGGAAAATGCATTTTGAAATGTATAAACTTATTACATTTTGAGGCATTATACGAAAATGCATTGCCAGAAAACAAAGAATGTGTGATCATATTTCCCATTAAAATAAGCTTGGGAAGTATTCCTCCTAGTCTCACTTAAGTGCTATAATAATTAATAAGACTGGAGTTATTCCATTACCTGCTTTATATCTACAAGTATTTGATCACATGTAGCATGCAAACGCATCTCAGTGTAAGTATTTTGTTATGTGCTGAGCAATATAATTAAATTCAGACATGTAATGACTATTGATAACAGTTTCTCTGTTTCTGCAGTCCCACTATGTTCCAGTGTGTCCCAGTGTCACCACTGATCAGATTTTTGTCACAAAATTGTTAAAAACAAAACAAAGCAAAATAAATACATACATACATACATAAATAAATAAACATATAGAATTTTACAAAAATGTTAAAAAACATATGTATACTGCACAAAAATGTGATTATGGTTCGTTTTCTCTTCTGTTAATGCATGTATACTTAACGTCACTGTCTAGTAAAGGAATTAATAAAGACTTATTATAAATGGTGCTTGTGATACTGACACACCAGCTACCCCACATGTTGTCAAGTCTGTATTTTGTACCTTAAAATGGATGAAACAAGACAGTTAAAACTTCAACTTTTTGCTGGAAACAAGTCCCCACATCACCAGAACAACCTTATTTAAATGGTATAACACCATTGTCACACAGATGTGGAGAAAAGACAAAAAAAAAAAAAAAATAACATGCAAAAGTAATTACTGCCTGCATGCAAGTAGAAAACATGTCTGCAGTGATTTCCTAAGGAAAACGGTGAATGAGGAGTTTCTCTCATATTTTTTTTAAACTTAGTGATGGTGCGTTAACAGATTATGCATGTTTTACGAAGTAGTAGGGACAGCAATGTACACACACACACACACACACACACACACACAGACATACACACACAAACACACACACACACACACACACACACACACACACACACACATTATTATCATCACAGCTGCACTCACATACGCAGTATAAGCAGACATATATTAGTGAACCCATACAGGCATGCATGCATAGTAACACATAAATGCATACAGGCATATGTACATGTATTTACACAAGCACTAGCACACACACAAGCAAATACAGACACACACATACACACACAAACACATGCACAAAGATAACTTGAAAATACGTCATATTCTAGATATTGCGTTTTGTGGTTCAAGTCTTTATCAGCAGAACTCCTTTCTGGGAGTGGCTATAAAATCTATATTTGTTATAAAATGTGTAGTGATGTTTTACATTTTGCCTTTGAAAGCACTTCACAAATGTGAAATATATGAACATTCACTGAAATTTAACTTGTTTTGGCTTGTATAACAGGTTCCAGTATGAATACTAGAGTAACAAGATGCTGAGGAACTACATCCTTGACTACAAATCAGTGAATCACCACAAGAATAAGTTAAACAGCAAGCAATGTTCCTCTGCACTGCCACTGGTCTTATATATACAAACTTTGCAGTCACATAAACATGAAGAAAGGAGAAACTTTCCTAAACAGCAATATTACTGGCACTGCATAGACAGAAACAACACTGTCAGTGATTTCTTATGAGAAACAGTCATCTGTGTTTTGAAGCTTGTTGTCTTGTGACTTAGGCACTTAACACTAACACAGTGAATGTGAATTTGGTGACCCAATTGTAGAGAAACTTTCACAGCATAACATTAATGCAGGTCGAAGCATAATACAATTCCCATGTACTACACATTGGGGGATTTAAAATGTTTGCATCAGTGCAGATACCCTGCTAGTGAAACTTTTACCTCCTACTGTATGCACTGCACTCTTTTGGAGGGGTTAAATCCCGTATGCCATACTTCACTGCCATAAAGAATCAGTGGCAAAGCAACTGTAAGACTTATTTTATTTTTAATGCTATTATCTCTAAAAATAAACTCTCTTGTAGCCTGTATGCACATTTGTTTTATTTTACTTTATTTGTCACAAACATTTACTGACAATGAACAATATTTAAAACACGGTTCAAGACAGTCAATGCATTACAAAATATCAATAAAATCCAATAGATTGTCAAACAGGAAAAGACAGTCCTTACAAAAACATGCTTGAAAACAATGATTCTAAACACAAGATAAACATTATATAAAACATACTGAAGATTAAATAACACAATTTTAACCCTCAAATACAATAAAATATATCATAATATTCTCTGCTTGTAAAAGCTAAGAATATTATCTAATTATTTCATCTAAACAGAATAGAAAACTGGACAAATATGCACACCAACATTTCTTAAGTGTGGAGTGTACCATAGTCTAAGCCTATGACTCTAGTTACTCCTGTCTTATTGGATATATTTTCATCCACTGTAAATAACTGAGAGTTTTTTTTAGCGACCAGAGTTCTAATATAATAATATAAAACTTTAGTAAGTAATGGATCAAATGATAAAATACCTAATAACCAAAATTTGACATTATTAATTGAATGATGAGTAGTTATAGCAGCAATACATGGACAGTGAATCACTCATGACCATATATGTACAACCTTTGGACATTGCCAAACCATATAGAAATACTTAGCATTCACATTTCAGCATCTTCAACAAATCTTGTTGTTACCCCAACTTCTCATAACTAAAGTTTCTGGAGATCCTTGCACATATATGTCAACTTAAGGGTTATCAACACTGACAGCTGTGAGATATATTTTGATACTAAATTGGGTTTTCATTTCTACCATTTATAGACGGAGATACAACTCCTCATCATTTCCTTCCATTTACATCTGTAACAGATGGTGTCTCCACTGTGTAATGCAAATTTTTAACTACAAATATTTGCAAGAGAGCAAATAAATCAAAATTGGTTAGTTTACTGATACCTTGTAACAAAAGATACAATTAGCATAAGAGATTCTTTGTAGTAAAACATCTGTATGCCTTAAGTCCTTCTAAACCCTGATAATATGGTGAAGAAGATGCAAAAAAAAAAAAAAAAAAAAGAGCCAAAATGATATAAAGAGAGCAAGATAAGTATGTCAGACTACAGAGTTCACTGAAGCTTCTATAATCAAAGCAGTACCCACGACTCACCTTTGGAACTCTGATAGCGGAAAGTGTCTTGAGGATAACTCTGATATCAACCATGACTAGCAGTTATGAAAAATGTGGATTATTCAATATAACAGTACATTAAGAGTTATCCAGAGTAAATTCGATCACCATTACTGCCCCCAAAGAAGAACATGGGGGGATATATGGCACCTGCTAATTTGCATATGTGGTACATTGCTTCACAACACAGAATATGCATACATGACAGAATACGGATTCATATATATATATATATATATATATATATATATATATATATATGGTTTACTATTAAAATTTCGAAACGAACTCCGTCAACTGTACTATTGTTGAACACGGAAGTTCGAAAACGGTAATATCAATGACAAAAAAAACCTAGGAATGGTTTTAACATGGGTGGAGATAGGTGTTCAGTGTTATTCCGAACTACATACATCTCCCCTATCTCGACCCATGTTAAAACCCGTTCCTAGGTTGTTTTTTTGTTCATCGATATTACCGTTTTCAAACTTCCGTGTTTGACAATAGTACAGTTGACGGAGTTTGTTTCGAAATTTTAATAGTAAACCTATATAGATATATATATTAATAGTAAACATATATATATATATATATATATATATATATATATATATATATATATATATCTGGGTCTAGGACTATTCACTGAAAGCATATTTCACTGAAACACATTTAACTGTACACAATTCACTGAAAGCGCAATTCACTGAAACACATTTCACTGAAAGTTATATATGGCCTTTTCCCCACTGTTGTGCGATCCTGGAGTTAGTATATATAGTAAGGGAGGGTGTTGAACTATATACAGGGATACTTGTGATTCCAATAAATTACTCTTTTCTGAACTTAATATATATCTAAAAAATGTGGGGGCTATGCCCCCCCCACACACCCTTACTATATATGCTAACTCAAAGGTCGCATAACAGTGGGGAAAAGGCCATATATAACTTTCAGTGAAATGTGTTTCAGTGAATTGAGTTTTCAGTGAATTGAGCTTTCAGTGATTTGTACACAGTCATTTGACTTTCAGTGAAATGTGCTTTCAGTGAATAGTCCTAGACCCATATATATATATATATATATATATATATATATATATATATATATATATATATATATATATATGGGTCTACTTGATAACACTGACATGCCAAAACACCGACAACGAAATAACCGACATGAAAAAACTGACAAAAAAAGAAAGTTCAAAAACACGAAAATTCACATGCCCGACAAACCAAAATCCTGACAATCAACAAAAATAAATATCTTTCCCGAAATACACACACACAACACAAGCACACCAAAAACCTTACAAACCTACACTAAACCTTACATACACAACTATCTATGCACTAACTTTAACCCAAACCCTAACCCTAAGGTCCGTCACTATCGCACACTTACCTTACCCGCACCCTAACCCTAACTCACTTAATCTGCCCCTAACCCTTAACTCTGTCACTATCGCACATTTACCTTACCCACACCCTAACTCTAACTCACTTAATCCACCCCTAACCCTCAAGTCCATCACTATCACACACTTACCTTATCCGCACCCTAACTCTTACTCACTTAACCTGCCCCTAAACCTAAAGTCCGTCACTATCGCACACTTACCTGACCCACACCCTACCCTAACGTCCATCACTATCACACACTTACCTTACCCACACCCTGACCCTAACGTCCGTCCCTATCGCACACTTACCTTAACATGTCGGTGTTCTTAGAGTCGGGATTCTCAACTGTCGGTCTTCTCCATTGTCGATCTTCCGGTGTCGGTGTTCTCGTCATCGGTGTTGTGCACTTTTGGTGTTTTCAGGTAGACCCTATACACACACACATATATATATATATATATATATATATATATATATATATATATATATATATATAGATATATATATATAGATATATATATATTTATTTATAGGTTCATAGGAGATTACTAGACTAGTGGCCCTATATCCTTTACAAGCCTAGCCATGTTAATCCCAAGTATCCCCTTTTGTTTTTTGTTTTTTTGGGTAGTTCGCAAAACATTTACAGAATGTATTTATGAACAGAGAGGGTCTGTGATCAACACCAGCTTCCCTTGGGGTGAATTTGTTGCCTTCCATCCAATTATCTATGTTGTGTTTGAATAGGCTCAGTGAGGAGCTCTGTTTTACATGAATAGGAAGTCTATTCCAGAGAAGCATCAGTCTCTGGGAAACATGTATATGTCTCTCCAGCATGATCTATTACTGTCACAAGCTAGGTTGAGATCTCTAGAGCAAATGACTCTTCAGCCATTTGACTTGCAGATGTGCAGCATTTCCATTAGGGCAGGGTTGGAGATTGCCCTATAGTTCAGGCACAAGTCACCTCTCAACAGCCTATAAGATACAGAATAAAGTGAACGGGCTTTCAGCTTATCAACGTAGGTCATGATTTGGAGTCCCTGAATTTTCTTAGTAAGAATCATCTGAGGTCTTTCCAGCTGCTGCAAGTGTCTGGTGAGATACATGCAAAAAGGGTGCATTATACTTTATTAGCAGTCTGATGACAGTAGAGTACAGTAGTGTTATAACACCTCTGGACCTGGATGCTATGCCCTTGCTTATGAAGTACACTACATACAAGGCTTTCCTTACCACTGTGGAAACTTGGTGGTCAAAGTTCAGATTGGTATCAACCTGTGTTCCAAGTCCCACACCAGTGGGTTGGAACTCAGGGGGATGCTGTCAATACTGTGATTTGTAGGGAATTCTGTTTTACCAAAGGGAATAATAATGCATTTTTGCATTTAGATTTAGACCATATCTTTGGCACCAATCATGTATTTATGTTAGCCTTTCTTGTAATATGTTGACATCATTGGGGGACTTAATGATTGCTCCCAGTTTGCAATCATTAGTGAACTTGGTGAGCCAAGGGCCATCTACTTTGGCCTAGACATCTGAGAAATAGATGCCAAACAGTGAGGGGTCCAGCACAGACCTGTGTGGTACTTCACACGTGATGGGTCTACTGGTGGAGGTGGAGTCACCAGTTTTGACAGAATGTGTTCTGTCAATGAGCCAGTTGGCTACCCATCTAGTAACATAAGGGTTAATCCCCATCTGGGTTAGTTTTTCAATGATGCAAGAGTGGAGAATTGTGTCAAAATCCTCGACAAGGTTGAGATAGGCTGTGTGCACTGTCTTATCTTCATTCATGGCTTTGGTGACATTCTCAAAAAAGTCTACCAGTTTTAATAAACATGATCTACCCTTAATGAAGGCAAACTGGTTTGGGTCCAGTGTTTGGAGGTCGCCTATGTCCTTGTTCATAAGGTCCATGATAACTCTTTCCATGGCCTTGCAGATGAGGCTGGTTAGACTTATAGATCTGTAGTTCCCAGGGTCAGATGATGCCCCCCCCCCCTTTGTGTAGGAGGGTTACTGTTGCTTTTCTCCTTTTTGCAGGCACATAGCCAGTAATCAAGTTATGATTAAAGAGAATGCCAAGTGGGTCTACTATTTCTTGTTTTAGATTGTTTAGTAAACACTCCGGGATACTATCTGGTCCCATTGATGCTATGTTTTTGGCCTTGGTGATTTCAGAGATGACCTGTTCTCTAGAGATACTAGGCAGAGGGCTGGCATCAGGTATGCTTTGGGATATAGTAGGTGGGAATAGGTGGGTGAAGTTTGCTCTGAATATGTCAGATAGCAGGCTGGCAATATCTTCCACTGTAGTATGAGTGATCCCATCTGCAACCAGTTCTGCACAAAGCTGGGCATTCCCTTTTAGACTTTTGATGTAGTTAAAGAATACCTTATGATTATCCTTGGTTAGGGATGCAATTTTAGTTTCATAATTTGCTTTAGAAGACTGTACAAGATTTCTGATTTTCTTTTTTAGGCTTAGGAGTGAACTCTTTCTCTGCAGAGTGTTATCCCTTTTGCTTTTGAACAACAGTTTCTTCCTCTTGTTATATAATCTATTTATACTTGAAGTCGACCACGGTGGCTTGTTTTTATGGAAAACCTGGTTTTGCTCTGGTCAGGTACAGCAGAGTATATGCAGTCACTTAAGTGTTTGTACAGAGCACTTGTGTACACTTCTGCATAGTGATCATTGGTGTAAGTGATTGTGGGTGGTATGAAGCTTTTTATACCATCACTTAGTATCCTGTAGTTAGCTTTGATGAAGTTTTTTATAACTTTTCCTGTGAGGGTGTCAGTTCCAGTAGCTACTTCAAACGAGACTAATATGTGGTTTGACCTAATCAGGGGGGGGGGGGGGCATCATACATGGGGAAGAACAGCAACCCCCCCCCATGTTGGTGAGTACTATGTTAAGAACATTAGAGCCCCTAGTGGGGGTACAGACTATCTGTTCCAGAGCATTTCTGTTAACAAAGTCCAGGAACTTCTAGGAGAGAGTGCTTTTGCTCATCTATGTCCCCCAGTCTATGGAAGGATAGTTGAAATTTCTCATGACTAAGGCATTGGGTTGTATGGTGAAGGATTTCAGTAAATCGAGGTAGGTGGTGTGTTTATCTTGGTTCATGTTGTGAGATCTATAGCTAGTAATGATGTGGTATGGTACTTTCCCAATTGTTAACTGGACATGGAGTATTTTGAGAGATTCATACTGTCTGACAAGTCTTAAAGTGTATTTAGTATTAATGAAGATGGATACACCTCCAACTATGGTTCCCTCACACTCATTTTTAGGTCTGAATGTATGGTAGGCATTGTAGCCTTGCATGTCTGGGGTGCTCTCAGTAACCTTGAACGATGTCTCAGTAACTGCACAGACTTAAGCATCCTCCAAGGTGAGAACTGCTTCCAGAGAGTGCAGTTTTGTGTTTAAACTCCTAGCATTAAGTAGCATGACCCTGACTTTTGTCTCAATTAGATTTTGTTATGTTGGAAAATGTGTTATTTTGACATTGCCTAAAAAAGGCACTATGGGGAGGCAAAGGCCTTTGCCAATATACGAAAGATTAGAGGGGACAAATTCAGACCATCTTTAGCAAATCAGGGAGGTCTGTCTACCATATCCTCCCAGGCTGACTGATACTAGATCCCCCTGGACTGACACATGAAGCTGAGCCAATTATTGAAGTCAATCATTTTTTGTTTATATTGTGGCATCATCTTGGGTGAGGGTAGGATGCTGCTTAGGGCTAAGAACTTACCTGTCTGGGACACATGATCAGAAAGTTCTGTCATGTCCATCTCTACATGTAGTCCAGAGAGATCCCTCTCAAGTCATTCACTCCAAAATGGACTATAACAGAGTCATAATGGTATATGTTCTTGAGTGACTTGTGTGCATGCATGATTTTTTGGATCCTGGCACTTGATAGGCAGCTGACCATGACCTTCTTCTTGTCTTTTCTAGTGAGGGGGACATCTGTGTGTCTCACTATGGAGTCTCCTATGACCAAGATATTTGATGTGTTTTTCCTTAGGGGCTTATTTGCTGAGACAAGGATTTGTGTGTTGATATGTGTCATGGCTTCTTTATGCTTAGTGATGAGGGTTTGTGGTGTGCATTTGGGAGGTCTCTGTTTTTTTGGTAGGCTTTTAGTGAATACCTCCGCATATATGAGTTTATGTGTCATGACCTTAATTTGTGCGAGAGGTGAGGTTTGCATGAGAGGTGAAGCATATGTGCTGACAGCCTATTTGGTGTTTAGTTTGTTTTTACGTGAGATAATTGACTCCATTTCCACACTGTATTTGCATCTCTTACATAGGGTGGTAGTTTGCTTTAGGAGTAAATGATTGTCAGTATGCATGAAGCAATTGCTACATTGTCTCAGGATGCCCATATCAATCAAGCTGGCAGGAGAAATTATGGGAATCTGACCATCCATTTTGGCAAGATTTTTCTGAATGTAGTATTTGGGAAGGAAGTGGGCAAACTGGACTTAGTCACAAACAGCAAAAATGAAGCAGCATTTCAATTAAATACATTTAACAAAGTGCAGTGCTGGCTTAAAAATATACTTATTTTTCAGTGGATGCCTTGGATTTTAGTGCAGATGCACTCCAGACCTTTGTCTCAAGTTGCCAAATGTTGAGCAGCTCCGATATACATCGTGTCCCAGCCTCCATATAAGAAAACTGTTATCTAACAGGCCCGTAAGCTTTCATTCTCCAATTAATTTATTTTATCATAAGTCCATCTATTGTTCTGTATTCAGGCCATTTCAGTTTATCCCTTTGTTGTTGTGCATTCGGGCCATTTCAGTTTATCAGCTCATCTATCTCTTTATTTTATGTGCTGGGCAAGTGTGCAAGTTTTATCTGCTGCTGAGCTGGATTGCATTCGTAAGTCTGTGGCATTAGCCATAGTTGGGCCATTTCAGTTTATCTGCTCATTTATCTCTTTATTTTATCTGCTGGGCAAGTGTGCAAGTTTTATCTGCTGCTGAGCTGGACTGAATTCGTAAGTCTGTGGCATTAATCATTGTGCATCTGTGGACCATTTCCGTTTATTTGCTCGTTTAGCTCTTTATTTTATCTGCTAGACAAATTTTATGTTATATGTTCATTAGGTTGGAGGTGTGTGTGCACCAACTCTTTGGTCCGTTCCTCATAAAATTTGTGGTTTTCTAGCAAATTAGTGAGAACTGAATTCACTAAATAATGATAGAAAGACTGAAACTTAAATGGCTATCTTTCAGGAAATGCATGGTAACACAATCCATTTTATTCTAGCAAGCAGCAACTTTTCTAAGATTGTACAAGCAATGTTTAAAATGTGTCCCTGGTTTGGGCCCCCCCCCAATAAATTTTGGCTTTTTCCAAATTTTTTAAGTTGTGCTGCATAGTTCCTCAAGGGGAGAGAAGTTTAGTGTTGCTTGTGTGAAATCTGTTTGTGTTAGTAGCACAACTGGTAAAATGCTTGCTTTTGATGCAGAAGGCTGTGGGTTGTACTCCCACATTATGTAAATGAATTGCTGATACTGTACTGTGTTGTACTTTTAAAGGGGGTAGATGCTGTAGTCCTGAGAATGTCTACTTTGGTGGAGGTACTAGAAATTATGAATCTCTTTTCAGTTTGCCATCCTTTCCCTATTGCAATATTAATAGCTTAGCATTTTTTTAATGTAACAGGCAATTTATCCCTCAAGGGCAACAGACACTTTATTTGTAGATGAAACAATGAAATATAAAGTTGTTTGCTAGCAGTAGTATCTTCATTAGTTACAGATCTCTTTAATGTGGAATTATTTAGATGACTTTTACTTCTGCAGAGATTGTGCATATTTACTGATACTGGAAAAATGTTAAAAACAATAAATTTAAAACGTGGTCCAACAAGTTTGCTGTATTATACAAGGAATATAATTTAATACAATCGGGAAAGTGTATCACAGAAAACATGTATGTTTCATGTGCAAGGGGCCTATGATTTGAAAACAACCCAAAGGTAATCTGTATCTGTCACTGGCCAGATGCATTCTCCAGGATTCACGAAGCTCCATGCAAGAATAAGGCTATTCTTGCATGGAGTGGTTCATGTCTGTGTAGAATAGCAGCACACCTTGCATATGCATGAAGGCATGCTGCTATGTACTCTAAACGGACATGAACTAGGAGCGAGTGCAGGGGGTGTGTGTCAACAGTGCCTGCACGTGAAACATGCCCCCTTCACTCAGAAAGTGCCATATGGCACTTTCTGACACAGATGAGTGTCAATCTATAAATATTAGAGCCTGGCTCTAATATTATATAGTAAACGAGTGCCCACAGACACTGAAATGTAAGTAGCCAACATTTCAGTGTCTGCAGACACTGAAAAAAAAATAAAAAACACAAACACATAGAAGGCAGCAGCCTTCAAGTGCACATCTCCAAATGTATGCACTCTTACCCACCATGCATGGAAGCAGTAGGGCAAGAGGAAAGCATTAAAAATGAAAAAAAAAATGTTTTTGTCATCAAAAACGTCTGAAATTTAACTGGTGTGCAGCTTGTATGCATGGCATGCTGCCATGGTTAGCCTGGCTGAAATCTTTAAAATGATAGACAAGTGCTACTGTGATAAAAAATGTCATGAAGCTGCTGTAGCATAGTGGTACTGCCATGTAGAGCATGCTTGGTTCAAATCACCCCTCTCCCAAATTATTTAATAAACTTTTAAGGAATTTGAATGATAGATGTCAATCATATGGCTCACATATAACACAGTAGGGGTGGGAATATGTAAAATATAAATGTAAAAAATAATTTATAAATGTACTGAAAAAATAGATTTAAGCAATGCTTTGCTAGTGTAAGCATTGCTTACCAGCTTTCAGCTCTGCTTAGCTGATGTAAACATTGCTATGCAGATTTGTGTGGAGCTAAGCATAGTTCAGCATGAGAAAACTGGCCAATCAAGAAAAGGTGTGGGAAAACTGCCCTATTTAAACTGCACAGGTGGGAATACAGCCATAACATTTGTGATTGCTCACAGCAGGACCAAAATGTCTGGCGTTGGTGAAGGTGTGTGCTTCTGAGCACAACGTTGGGGCATCCAGGAGTCCAAGGTCATGGTTGGGCTCCTAGTTAAAAACCATGATGGCAGGCTGCTGCAGGGCCAGTACCAGGGCTCGCAGTAGAATGTGGAGGCCTGGGACTAGCTTGCATGTGATCTCACCAGTGCCACTGGCATACCCCGGACTGGTGAGCAGGTACATCATTACCATAATGACCTGAAGCAGAGGAGGGGTATACTCTTTGACCAATGGATCCAAGAAGCCTGAGTGCAGGATGTCCCACCTGTCTGTAAGTATGCAGTGTTATGCATATTTAACTAAGTTTGGAAAAAGTTCACCTTTTGACTGTGCATGTGTAATTAATGTGGGATGTTTCCCCATACAGCTGCTGTGGAGAGGTCGAAGAATGTTGAGGCTCATGCCCAGTGACTGGCTCTGCTGCATAGGCAGTATGGTGAGTACAGAATACCCCATACTATTAGCAATAAGAAATAAAATTATAGTAATGGTAGTACTGCCTATATATGTAATTGTGCTGTAAAAGTCAGGAATAAATGCCTGTGTCAGGCTACCAATGTTACAATGGTGTATTCCCAGCTGCTGTGTAATACAGATGTCAGTAGCAAACAAGGTACAATATGCAGGAGAGGAATATTAGAATATGTATAAATGTGTCTGAGTGAACCTGCCAAGAAAGTGCCATGTCAGAGTAACTGTAACAGTTAGAAATTAAAAGCATTCCTCTGTGCAGATCATGCAGGAATAGTAATTGTGGATTTTTGGGTTGTACACAGATATGTATGTCAAAACTAATAAAGGTGATCCCAAACACTGGCGTGTGTCATCTCACTTGTGCCTGAAAATAGAAATTTGTATGCCCTGCAGAATGCATTAACTGAGGTGAACTGATTTCACACTGCTTGTCTGCATACTTTAGAATAGGCATGTCAAATAACTGAAAAAAGCAACAGTACATATTCCCATCAGAATGCGTATTACTTGTTTGTCTGCCAGCATTGTCCTGTGTTAACCTTTCTATTTCAGCTGTATATAGCTGTGAATGTACTAAACAATGTATAAGGCTAACAGGTGCAGACATAAAACCTACACTGTGTACTCAGGAATCTAAATTGCAGTATACAGTTGTAAAGCAGCCAAATGTGCAATCCAGCTAATGTGCACATGTTTTAAAAACAGTGACACCAATGTCTGTTGTGTATGCATAATTTGTACTGAAAATGGGAAACAAATAATGCAACATGTCATAATAAAAGTGCTGTGCACAAAAATATGTACTAGATAGAAATTTCACAAGCAACATGCAACACCTCCCCAGTAGCTCAGTCTGATAAGGACTAGGACTGCAGTTCAGTTAGAACACACAGCACAGTTTGAATCCAGGGACCACCACTAACATCTCAGTCTGGTACTACCGTTGTAAACTGCAATCTGAATAGAAAAATAATGTATTGCAACACATGCATTTTCCATTCAGGGCACACAGGTAAATAAATCTGAATAGAAATACTAGTATGATGTGTATAACTATGAAAGGTGTACAATTGCTGTGTTGTTCAGCTCCTGTCCTACAAATATATGCAAGCTAGACATCCACACTCTGCAGTCTGGCCCAGATAAGCCCCTCAAGTGTCATGCTGTCACAGATAATTTCCCCAGTTGCCAAGAAACCTGCACACAGAGAATGTCACAGTAGATATATGTGAAAGGCACAACACACACTCCAGGGCCTGCAACTAATATGTGAATCGGAAATATGTGTAGAATCAGCAACGTAATATGCACACAGTTTATCTGTCCAGGCCCACAGGTAAAGAAAATGGTATAGAAACAGGTATGATGTGTATAACTAAAATAAGGGTACAATTGCTCTGTAGATATCTACAGCTGTTGGTGTGCTGTAGCAGCCCCATGGCCCAGGTAGAGTGTAAGTGTGGTCATAATGTAGAGTAGTGAATAGTAGTGTACTGGCAAATATATTGATAGCAGTTGTCAATTGACTCTGTTCCCTTCCCCCACCACTCAACTGATCCAACCATCACACTAAAACCAACATGGGTATGTTCCTAAACAAAAATCTACTGTTGGGACCATTGTTCCATTTGGTTTATCATTGTTTAAACTGTGTGCATACTAATATTCCCTGTTAAATAATAATTTCATTGCCTGTCAGACATACCACTAACTGGCATGCTGTTGCAATCCTGAATGCCATTCCATATATGCATGGGTTCTGTTTGCTATGGCACTGTTATAATTGCACTGTTTGGATAAATGGAAATATGCATGAATGCTATTTTGACTAATGTTGTAATGTGTTGTGCATGACTAATCAATATTCATTGTTAATTTCCACACCATAGCACATATGGGAAGGCAGATCACAGCAGATCCCCCTCTCCCACCCCACCTGGCTGAGGCACCTGGTCCCAGCATGTCTGGGTCCCAACCCAGACCTCCCTCATCTGCTGGTCCTGTACCAACTCTGGGTGGAACCGCTGCAGGGGATGGGGCTCACCTCCCCTGCAAGTAGGTGTGGTGAGTATGTTGTCACCCGGGACGAGGTCTGTGGCATGGTGCACAGTGTCTTCCAGATGGAGCTGGATGACCATCTGCACCAGGTGGAGGGCAGGCTGTTGCAGCTAGAGGGGCAGGTGGCCCCTCCAGCCCAGTCCCCAGCACAACCACCTTTGGGGATGTGAAGGAGTAGTAGTGGCTGCCATCGGGTGGGGACATCAGTGTCGCTACTACCATCTGGCGGGGGCTCATGAGCCTCGAATTCCCAATCAACCTCCCCGTCAAGGTGTTAACCCCCCCCATGTGTCATACACCACCCCTAACTGCTGTCTTGTCTGTCTGCAAATGCAACCTCTCCTACCAAACATCCCTCACCACACTTACCAATAATCCTTCCTTAACATCCCACTATCACCTTAAAAAAAAAAGGGCATCTGTCCGATAAAAAAAAAATCATGTCCCACACATAGCTCTGCATTTCACCCAGAGACATTTACCCATCACACAATCTAACCATGCCAATCATCTGTATTGTATGATGCCCACACACCTCCATGTAGGGTGTGAGGCTCCAAATTCTAAACTGCCCACATTGAAAGCAGCTGTTACCGCCAATGAAATGCAGAGTTATGGTTATTTCCTTCAGCAGTCCTGCACATTCCTACTTGTTCCTCTTCTTGTTTGTCCCCCTGGTTGCCCCAATTTCACCGCTTTCCTATCTCCCTTTTTTCTTTTCTTTATTTGAAATTAGCACGGGTTTAAGTGATTGAAAGAGGCCGTAAGCTAAGCTCACATAAGTGTCACTTAGCTCCGCGCAAACCCATGCAAACCCACTTATAACTGCTTTAAAGTACCTTAATCACTCTGTCTCCAACAGCCCCTGTTCTTCCCAGCAACACAATAATCAGCCCTTGCAAGTCTCAAACCCAGGACCATGCAAATTTTAACCAAAGTGATTTACCACTAAGCCATTTCAGATGTAAACAAAGCTGATGTTTTCTCAAACATATCATCCACCACAGTCATTTAACAGCAGGGGAAATGTATTTATATATGTAGCTGTATGTATGTGTGTGTGTGT
>NC_056745.1:1092041744-1092069244 GCF_019279795.1 Protopterus annectens
GTTATAACTTGATATTACTTTGAACCTCTGCTATCTCTGAAAAAACAAAAACAAACAAAAAAAAATCTTGCTTTTTTCCCACTTTTCTAAGAGTTAAAAAAGTTCAGTTACAGGCTTGCTGTTCCTGAACTGTTTGAAAGTTTCTGTGAGGCCATTTTTGCTTGGGCTAAAGGAGGGTCTCTCTGTGATCAGTGGCAGTGAATAACATTGAGCAGCTTCCTTGCCCCCCGTAGAGAAGGTTACTGACTTGAAACTGTAGTTTTATTGTCCATTTTGGGTCTATTCCTGCTTCCTTCCAGCCCCTGCTATCAAGCACGCTTTAACGTGCTTTAGCGCGATTTAGTGCGGAGTTGCCACTAGAGCAGCATCGGGCAGCACCGGTTAAACAAGGTTAAACTCTTTCTGGCTCCAGAAAGTCTGTTCTTCAATTTTTCCCTTAGAACTGCTCTGTTAGGAACCTAAACAGTTTACACCTTCACTAAAAAGTGCAGCACTTGTTCCAAATAGCTTTTTCTTCTCAAAAAGCTCAGCACTTGTCTTATAAGCATATCCCTTGTCTTATAAGCATTCTCTTTGCAGGTCAAGCACTCCTACATTATACAAATCTCACTAGCAAAACCCCCCAGGAGTGCCCACTTCCCTGCTAAGCCCACTACTTTTCTGTCTCATACCAACTCATAATTCTTTCTAGCATGTCGAAGGGTCAGATGCTGGCGTCCTCTCCTGCCCAGTTGGTGAATCTGGGAATTCTGAGACAATGTTACAATTGCCTCATGTACACGGACAACCCTCTCCTCCTCCCACGTAACACTAACACTTGTGAGAGATGCAGCTATTTAGCCAGACTGGAGGCTGAGCTCTCTCAACTCAGGACTGGCAAGACCAGGCAGGAGGAGAAGGCAACTACACACACCACAATACCAGTCTCACATAACTCAACCACACCACTGAATCAAACACATAAACACACTAAGACCTACTCGGAGGCTCTGAGTAAAAATTTACCTAAACAGCAGAGGCCTCCAAAGCAGACACCCAAGCAACTGCAAACTCAATACACCACACAAACAACACATAAACAACAAAATCAGTGTGCAAAGCAGTCACTGCCCTTAAGGCCAAATACAACACCAAACATACTTGTCATAGGTGACTCCATAGTCAGACACACTGACGTCCCGCTCACCAGACTGAGTAAGGAGAAGGTCACAGTAAGCTGCCTGTCGGCGCTAGAATCCGCCACATAACGCAAACACTCAGGTCTCTCAACAGCAGGTACAAGTACGACTCAGTCATTGTCCACGCTGGTGGCAACGACCTGAGATGTACCTCCTTGGACTACATGAAAAGAGACATTGAGGAGCTCTCTGATTATGTAGCCCAGGCAGGTATGACCCTGACCTTGAGCAGTATCCTACCTTCACCTAGAATGATGCCACAATACAGTGATAAGATGATCAGCTTTAATAATTGGCTTAAATTCTGGTGTCATTCAAAGGGATCAATGTCTGTCTGACTGGGATGACATGCTGGACAAGCCACGCTGCTTCATGAGGGACGGCTTGCACCTGTCACCCTAGGCTTCGGATATTGGCAAAGGCTCTTGCCACCCCATAGTGCCTTTTTAGGCAAGGCTCAAATTCTAAACCTACCACCCTAGAACACAAAAAGGAAAAAACTAAGGGTAATGCTGCTCAATGCCAGAAGTCTCAATCTCAAGATGCACGACTCGAGGCCCTTCTCAGTATGGAGAACATTGATGTCTGTGCTGTGACAGAAACCTGGTTCAAGGCTCCTGAGAGCACCCCAGCACTATCAGGTTTCACCTCATATCATGTGTTCCGGCCCCAAAATCCGGACAACACCAAGAAAGGAGGGGGGTGTCCATATTCATAAAGGACACCCACACCTCAAGGTTGGTGGCAACGCACGATGCATCGGAGACCATCCAGGTGCAATTAACCATAGGCAAGACTGCTCTGCAATTTGTAGCATGTTACAGGCCACCCTCTCAAACTCAGAAACCTCACATGGCCTTCCTGAAAATATTGGAGGGGATAAATGTATCTCCAAACACCATCATACTAGGTGATTTCAACTACCCTAATATAGACTGGGAACACTACTCAAGCCCAAACACTCTAGCCCAAAGGTTCCTGGAGTTCATAAACTCAAATGCCATGGAACAACTAGTCACCATCCCCACAAGAGGAGAAAACATACTTGATCTCATCATCACGAACATGGGATCACAATGTTCAACACCGGAAGTATACCCCTCACTGGTGAGATCAGATCATAAACTAATCTCGCTGGAGGTCCTCATCCCACCCCACCTGAAATAAAAAGACCACAGTGAAAAACTTCTCAACAGCCGACCTCAGACTTCTAAAACTAGCGTGGTCTCCTTTAAGGCCCCTGAGCCAGTGGTAAACATTACTCAAACCGCTGAATCACTTACAAATGCCTTCTACCAGCACCTACAGGACTGCATGGATCAGGCAATCCCAAACAAAACTAAGACTCTTTGTACCAAAGGCAAGCGTCCAGTCTGGTGGACCCCAGCCATAAACAAGCTCTACAACAAAAGGAGGAAGCTACTACAAGATAGAGCAAAATCCCTGAAAGGTAAGACACCTTTGATCATTATAAGTAAAAAACTAAGAGCTCTCATAAAATCATCCAAGGCAAATTTTGAGAGAAAAATCGCCAAGGACTCAAAAGACAATCATAAGGCCTTCTTTAGCTATATTAGTAACCTAGGAGGATACTCCCAGATATGCTCAGAATTAGTTCAAAATGATGTGAAGATTACTGAACCTACACACATTGCCAACATACTGGCTGACAGGTTCAGTGTAAACTTCTCCTCCCCCTCCCCCCCAAAAGGAGAGATATCTATACCAGAGGATTGTAGCCCCCCAAACATCTCCAATGCCCAGGTGAGAACTGCCCTCTCCAAGGCAAAAAACACAGCATCCATGGGACCGGATGGTGTCCCCGGCTGTGTGCTCCACGAACTCAATAAGGAATTAAACCCGCAGTTAGGACAGCTGTTTAATCTTAGCCTCACCTCAGGATACGTACCCAAGGAGTGGCGCACGGCGACTGTGGTCCCACTTCACAAGGGCGGTGCCTCCACCGACCCTGGTAATTACCGTCCCATTAGCTTGACAAGCCTTATCTGCAAAGCCATGGAGAGGATCATAATGGAACTCATAAATAAAGACATAGGGAACTTGCAGACTTTGGATCCAACCCAGTTTGGCTTTGTCAAAGGCAGATCATGCCTTTTAAACTTGGTTGACTTTTTCGAGACAGTCACCAAGGCCATTGATGAGGGAAAGGCAGTCCATACAGCCTACCTCGACCTGGCAAAGGCCCTTGACACAATACCCCACTCAGGTATCATCGAAAAACTCATCAGCTTGAATGTAAACCCATACATCACAAGATGGGTTGCAAACTGGCTAAGTGACAGAACCCACAGGGTCAGAGTTGCTGGAGCCATGTCAGACTCAAAGCCTGTCACAAGTGGTGTCCCACAGGGCTCAGTCCTGGGTCCACTCTTGTTCGGCATCTACTTTTCTGAAGTACAAGCAAACACAGGAGGGTTATGGCTGACAAAGTTTGCAGATGACTGCAAACTGGGCCATAGTCGAAAACACATCTGACACAGATATCCTTCAGAAGGGCCTCACAGAAATGGATAACTGGTGCCAGAGCCATGGCCTAAAGTTAAACACCAAGAAATGCATAGTCATACCCTTCGGAGAAACAAGGTTACCCTAGCTACCATATAGGTGGCAATCCACTGAGCACAGAAGAAGTCATCAGGGATCTGGGGACCCAGGTTGACAGTAGCCTTCGTTTGACACTCATGTTGCTAAAGTAGTTAGGAAAACCTTCTACATTGCCCACCTGATCATGAAGGGATTCACATCTAGATCAAGGAGGTCATCGTCCCCTGTACTCATCACTCATTAGACCTATGATTGAGTACAATGCCCCATTCGGAATGTATCTGACCCGACACCTGCAGCAGCTGGAAAGGCCCCAAAAGTTCCTCACAAAAAGGATAAAGGGTCTCAAAAATATGTCTTATGCTGCCTGACTGAAAGAACTCCAGCTCTATTCAGTCTCATACCGCTTGCTCAGAGGTGACCTGTGTCTGACATATAAGGCCATGCCAAACCCAGATTTGATGAATATGCTTCACCTCAAAAAATCTAGATCCCTCAGAACCACAAGGGCGGGAGATTTAAACCTTGACACAATTATTAATAGAACGTGCTGGAGGGACAAATTCATCACCCAGAGACTCCCTATGCTGTGGAACAAAATCCTGGTACATGTGAGGCAGAGCACCTCGCTGGCCTTGTTCAAGAGGAATCTTGACCAATGGATGGGAGATCGCAGATATACCCCAGGGATTACTTCAGTGTCACTGCTTGACAGAAGCACAGCAAAATAATAGGCATAGTTTTATTCAAACTAAAGGGGTGGCGAAAGCCACATAACTATGGGCTAGGCTTATAAATGCCCTTGGGCAGATAGCCTAGTATGAACCTATGAACCTATGAACCTATGTTTATTTCTGTACTATTTCAGTTGTATATGCCATTTAATATAGCAGTTAGGTGTTTGAAATACATAATAATTGAGTACTGCAACTCTCAAACAAAACATTTGATACAGTAAGCTGAAAGCATAACATATGTTGCTGTCCAGGCCAAGCTCTTCATGTAGTATAACAGTAAAAAAAAAACACTTGCCTGGAAGATAAGAATCAATCAACACTAATTAATTACATGTGTAGTTCAGCAGCCTCCAATTACACTCTGTACTCAATCACTAGTGGGAAAAGAAATAAGTTGTCATAATGAAAATGTATCTGTTACATAACAATGCTTAACTGAAAACATCACTATCACACTGACAAACAGAACAGTCTCTAAGACAGTAAGCACTAGCCTACCACTGTTCTCATGGTGAATGAATGTATGCAGCCATATACCTTCATGTCTTACTGCTTATATCCCTCACTTGTTGTAACAGCCTAGGTTAAAAATGGTGCATACCCCTCCCTCATAGAATGACTTACAAGGGCATATAACAGTGTTACACACACTGACCTCTGGACTGTACAAAGTCACACATGTTTTGTCCAGCTGTAGCCCTCATATATATGGACCCTACCCCACAATATGTCTGGGAGTCCACAACATCACTGGAATGATAGCAGGAATGTCAGCACTAAATAACGATAGGCCACTACTTAACAATCTCTTACTGCATGACATATGGACAAAGCCTGGTATATAGGTGGAGGACAGAGGTTGGAACACAGGGCCATATTTGAAATAGTGCTGTTATATACTGTGAAAGTTGCTGGTGTTACAGGATTGGTTTCAACATAGTGTTACTCAGGAATATGAAGTTAGAAACACAAATGGATGTAGCTATGTACTGATAGCACTCAACAGAGAGAATGCCACTGATATATCAGAGACAAGACCTGTGTGGTGAACAGACAGAACATAACAGCCAATCCTCTGGCCATCATGTGGATAGGCCCACAATTGACAGCTATGCAGACAGAATGCATTCCATGCAAAACTAGCATGTACACACAAACACTGTAAAACTAGGGTTCCTATTAGAAGACAAAAGACACATTCTTTTGAATGTATCTTGGTCAAACTTAAAAGACTGAAATGGAAAAATATCAAAGCAGCTTTTAAGTGAATTCTTTCCCTGGGGAAGAATTTGCTTGGCCGCTTTGTTACTTTGCCATTTTCTGCACTGTAGTGCAGTCCTGGAGTTGGTATATTTAAGTAGGGAGTGTGGGGGTGAAGCCCCCCACTTAATGTAATGTTTAAAGTGTTTTTTTTTTTGTTTTTTGTTTTTTTGGAACAGTGATTTTTTTCCCTTGGAAAGAAAATCTCTGTTCTGACAGTTCGATATTGTAAGCTTTCACTTACATAGGGTTGATAAATCACCGTTCACTTTTTTAAGCATTCAGTGATCTAATATAGACCCGTAAAACTAGTGGTATACAATGCATATAACAACAATACTCACACTGTCTGTAGGTCTGGAACCTTATACAAATGTGTAGTTGGCTTGTGTCTGCAAGTCCTGTTGTAAGAGGTATTGCTACCTGCTGTCTGTAACACTGCTGCCTACACACAGGAAGGATGTCTTCCATACAGAAAAGGTAAAGGGACAATGCCCACATGATGTAGTAATTTATAGTAGTGGGTTGCCATGACAGTGGTAATAGGAAGTACTACACAGCTGGCCGCATGCAATTAGCAAGTGGTGAACACTGACTGGTGCAGAGGCTATCACCTGATCATGAGCATCACCTACAAAATCCATGCTGCAACCCATTCAAAGCTCAATCCCTGTAGTGGAGAGAGAGAGAGAGAGAGAGAGAGAGAGAGAGAGACAAATTTAAAACTACAAACCAAACCAAAACAAACGTATATAAAACAAGTGACACATAAAAGTGTACCTAGAAGAGAGGACAATACTACAACAGGTATGCAAAACATATATGCATGTAACTGAATGTAGTACTCAGTCTGAAATAATGGGGTAGATGATATGGAAAGATTTATATGTGTCATTAAGACTTGTTGTGTAATGATGTCCTGCTGAATAAATGCTATGGACATAGCATCTGGTCCTGTGGACAGTGGGCCATACCTGTCAACTGTGCAGATCATCACTGAATGACATGATGTAAGCCATCAGTGTGTGTTCTGTGCATCAAGACATGTATATTAGTGTGGTAAATATCTGGTGGTGGATGTAATGAAGTTAGGATAGACACATGAGTTTCAGACCCAACCACCTGCAGGACAGTCATGTTAATGTGAAATGTATCATGCACAAATGTCATAGGTTTGTAATAAGCTTACCTGCAATCTATCCCTATATATACCCCCCTAATGTTAGGCTGTGTCCACATGTGACACCCATCTGTTTTATAGCAAGGCAGAACAGTGCAGCTGTGGAGGAAGGAGAGTTAGAGAGTGTGGATCTGATGTTTGAATGCACTCCATTAATATATACATAAAGAATCAAAACAGCAACAATTACACTAAAGAATGATGCACCAAGGAACCACACAATAATCCAAATGCTTTATTGCTTCTTAGTACTCCGGATATTAAGCGCTTTCATCCACATCAAATGTGAACTTCCTCAGAATGCCCAGTGCATTAAACACACAACCTTAAATACCATAATTATTGGCACCAAAATTACATTAATTGTCAATTAAATTACTATCAATAAAAAACAAAATATATTGAGCATGTTAAAACTATTAATTAAAAAAGTAAATATAAGTTACAAGGTACTAAGTGTTTTTCAGAGCATGGAGGTGATATAAAAATGCTTAATTACATCTCTTAAAAGGCTACAATACATTAAAACTGTGTAAAATGTATCCTATATTGTTGGTCACTTTTAATTCTACATAAAGACACTTCTTCCCGACAGTTAAAACTAACTAATAATTATGGTATTTAAGGTTGTGTTTTTAATGCACTGGGTATTCTGAGGAAGTCCACATTTGATGTGGATGAAAGCGCTTAATGTATGGAGTACTAAAAAGCAATAAAGCACTTGGATTATAGTGTGGTTCCCTGGTGCATCATTCTTTACCGTAATTGTTGCTGTTTTGATTTTTTGTTGGATTATGCTAGAATGTATTATTTGGTTGTCGGATGGATGCAGCAGAGCGATCACCTAATACTCCCCCTATTGATCAAGATGAAATCCGGAGACTTAGATCCAAACTCTCTATTTTGAAGGGGGAGGTAACGCGCCTTATTGAGCTGTTCACACAGCCAGGTTTCAATGCTTTGCAAGCTACATCTTCAGGGGCGTCACATAAGAAGTCAGCTGGGAGCACGTCTGACTTTGATATTCCTAACGGACAAGGAATAAGTAGCGGGAAAGTCAACACCAATGATTTAGTAGACAAATCACACCAGTTCCGGGTTAGTACCACCAGTTGGATGTTTGACAAGGATTTTACATTTGACTTCTCATTTTCCAATTTTGAGGAGGAATATCGTCCTATTGGTATCAAATCAAAGAGGAATATGGTTGGGAGAACTTATGCCGGAAAAGTTCAGAATGTTAATGAAGGTACTGTAAGACACTGTTCTGGCTCTGGTTCACAAAATGTTAATAATAATGAAAGTCATGACTATGTTAAGAAGTTGGAGAATTTTTTTTAAAAAGACGATGAATTTGATTTTTGTGCACAAACTATTAGTCAACCGACTATGAGAGTGGAAGGTGGAGATGAATTAAATGGGACTTTGAAAGAACTAACATATTTATTTGGTAAAAAGTTAACGACTATTAAAGGGTTACAAATTGACAATGCTTACTTTGACTAATGTTTAAAGTGTAAAATAGTACCGATGGGACTGAGGTTTTTCAAGGCACCCATGGGTATTGTTCTGAATGATGCTGTTTGTAATGAGTTCACTGAATTGTTTAATGGATTTGGATTTAAATATATGAAACTTCTCATGAAAAAGAATAATGAGAGGATATGTACATTAATGGAAGAAGTTGAGAAATTGAATTATTGTATTATTAATGATTTGATATTTAAACAATGGGAGAAGTTGTACTTTAAGCAATTCAGTACAGCAGATAATAAAGCAGAGAAAGCATTTTCTAAAAAATGTAAGACATTAAGAAGGGATATGGAGCAATACAAATGTATAGGGGCATATCCTTGGAAGGAGAGAAAAACATTGGATGTGAAGGTAGTAGGAAGGTTTGATAATAATAAAGGAACAAGATTTTACAATGACGAAGAATTCAATGAGTGTAGGGATTCACATTTTCACCGGGTACAGGGACAAGCACAGTATCTGGGGAAGGAAAAAAAACACAGATGGAAACAAAATATACCACCCTGGATGCAGAGGTGGAATCAAGGACAGAACAGGGGAGAATACAACAGATGGTACTTTCAGAAGGGGTTACCGAAGACCACCCCATTATATGTACTCATGAAGGGATTATGAATAGTTTTCACAATTTTAAAATATACAATTACACCAATGTGGAAGTCAATAAAACTCATTTTGATTTGTTCTCTAAAAGTATGAAATATATCCCTAAGCCAAAATTTAGAGTGGTAGATTGTATTTCTGAGATTAAATTATTTCTTAGGAGAATAAATTTAGCTTTAATATTTCAGGACAAAACAAAAATGACTGAGAAAGTTGAATTGAAGAAAAAGAGTACATACGTCCCCTGACACATCCTAATGTGGCTTTGTATGAAAAAGTTGTTACTAAAGAAATATATAAATTGAACAGTGAAATAAAATTTGAGAAATTAGGAAATAATCTAACAGATGAGGAAGATAAGATGCTAGACAACAATAGAAGGGATCATAGTATAAGAATTATGAAGCCTGACAAGGGAGGGGGGGGTAGTATTATATGACAAAATGGATTATATATTCAAGATGTATAAATTATTAATCAAAATAGGCAATTATGATAGTGTCTCTATAAACAAGATTAATATTGGATACAGAAGGATTGATATGTACTTGGAAAAATTCCTTCTAGATAATTGTATAACACACGAAATATACAACTTTATGAAAGTAGAACATCCATTGATGGCAACAATAGTAAGGATACTAAAAGTCCACAAAGTGTAGTAGATCCCCCTTTACATCCAATTGTATCTGGTAGTTTGTCAAATACTTTCCCTATAGGTAAAGTGATAGATATGTGGTTAAAACATATATACACTAAGGTTCCCCACTTGGTAAAGGATTCATGAGTGTTTTAGGGAGTCTTACCACTGATATATGGAAAGAGAACTTAAGATATATCACTGTTGATGTGATAGACTTATTTTCATGCATTCCTAGAGATGAAGGCTTAGAAGCCTATTGTAATAGCATGAGAATTTTCTTTGATTTAAATTGGGACCAGATAGGCCTGCTCATGGAATTGATGGCTATTGTTCTAGACCACAACTATATCTATTTTGAAGGTGAACATTATAGGCAAACTAGAGGAGTAGCAATGGGGGCAACTTGTGCCCCCACTTTTGCGAATCTTGTGATGCTGGAATGGGAACGTACACATCTTTTTAAAAGCCCTTATTACAAATATGTACAACACTATTCAAGATTTTTGGATGACTTATTTATATTATAGGGAGGGCCGGAGGAAATGATAGAAGAATTTGTAGTTTTTTTAAATAATACAACTAGTTATTTGAAGTTTACGTACAACATTAATGTAGATGGTATAGCTTATTTAGATACGTACATCTCCAGCAAACCCACAGGATTCAAGTCACGAATTTATAGGAAAAATACTTTTTCCGACTACTTAGATTATAATAGTTTTCACCCAAGAGGGATGATGAAGAACATATATAAAGGGCAGTGTATAAGGGCAGCTAGAATGACCTCTAGGAATGAAGATATGGTTGAGAAAATAAACACCATTAGGTCATTTTTTGTTGAGAGGGGGTATCCCTTACCAATGTTGGATGATGTTAAATAGTTTATAATTAGTGAATGGGGAAAGAAATATCAACCTATATTAGATAAAGATTTATCCAGCAACACCGAAGATGGTAACTATAAAGTTGCCCATTATAAAATGGCATGTGTATTGGAATATAACCCCCAGGTATACACTATACAAAAAATATTAAGTAAGAACTGGAACATATTAGTTGCTGACAATAGAATAAGAAACATTATGGGTGAGCGACCAGTATTTATACATAAGATGGCACGCAACTTGAAAAATATATTCGAAAACTTGAATAGGGGGATTGAGTTGAGACAGCAAAATAGACATACAAAGAGATGTGGAAACTGTAGACAGTGTACCTACATTTGGGAAGTTGGAAACGCTATCTTGGAAAATACGAATAGTACCAGAATACAGTTTAGATATGCTAATTGCAATACTAAAAACATTATTTATATGGCTAAATGTATGATATGCCCTGGATTTTATATCGGGAAAACCAAGAGGCATTTTAGGAAAATAATTTTCAACCATTTATATGACATAAAAAGGAAAGATAAAAAAAATGCATTGTATAGACATATTGCCAATTGTGGGACATCACACATTTTCAAATTTGCTATTCTTGACCAGGTTGAAATTAGTCCTCGAGGGGGTAATAGTAAAGCATTGTTAAGTAAAAGGGAAGTGGTGTGGCAAATTTATACTGATGCCTCTAATGAACCAGAGCTGAATGAGTACATTACAATTAAACCATTTTTGCAATTAAGTTAATGGAAGTAGGAATCATGATATGTTAGTTTTAACTGTCGGGAAGAAGTGTCTTTATGTAGAATTAAAAGTGACCAACAATACAGGATACATTGTACACAGTTTTAATGTATTGTAGCCTTTTAAGAGATGTAATTAAGCATTTTTATAACACCTCCACGCTCTGAAAAACACTTAGTACCTCGTAACTAATGTTTCCTTTTTTAATTAACGGTTTTAACATGCTCAATATATTTTGTTTTTATTGATAGTATTGTCACCTCAAAGCAAGAGGTTCTCCAGTTCGATTCTCGGCTGGGGTGCCTTCTGTGTGGAGTCTCCGTATCCTCCCTGTTGCCGCATGGATTTCCTCCTGGTGCTCCGGTTTCCTCCCACATCCCAAAGACATGCTGTAGGTGGATTGGACACTCTACATTGACCCAAGGTGTGAGTCTGTGCCTTCTGTGGAAGGTCGGGCGCCGGGCTGGCAACTCGACACCGTAAAACTCCACTGCCAATCATGAGTGGACAGGTAATCCACTGTGGCGACCCCTAACCAGGAAGAAGCCGAAAGAAGAAAAAGAAGAAGATTGATAGTAATTTAATTGACAATTAATGTAATTTTGGTGCCAATAATTATGGTATTTAAGGTTGTATGTTTAATGCACTGGGCATTCTGAGGAAGTCCACATTTGATGTGGATGAAAGCACTTAATGTCCAGAGTACTAAGAAGCAATAAAGCATTTGGATTATAGTGTGGTTCCCTGGTGCATCATTGTTTAGCGTAATTGTTGCTGTTCTGATTCTCTGTTGGATTACGCTAGAATATATATATATATATATATATATATATAATGCATGTATGTCTACAGATATACAGACACACACACAGACACATGCACACACACACACACACACACACACACACACACACACATACAATAAGTGGGTGCAAAATGGACAGTTATGTCTGGTGTGAAATCCATGTTGGGAACACATTGCCCTTGTTTGTGAAGGTGAGATTGGTATGTTGGGGAAAGATAGTAGGTATATTTGGAGAAGTAGGTTGGGCTGTGGGTAATATAGTCCACACAATCCATGATTACGTTTAACAGCATGCATAGATATCCCCATTAACACAAAACACCAGATTTGGAGCAGTCACATAACAAACAGAACACGTGCATATATGGAACCATAGTTGCCCTTATAATGACATGCAAGTGACATTGTTAGCAACAGGCCACCAGTGATAGTGTTTCAATACTGAACATGACTAGAAACACATTGCACAATTTGTCGTACAATACGATATATGTCCCAACAGCAGGTTTGCTGTAAACATACCAGTTGAGTTGTGTGTTCAGATTATTGTTGCAAATATTGTGGAAGGGAGACAGTGATGTCAATTAATAACAATTATATCCTTGAAGTATAAGGTCCTCAGACCTTTTTTCCTCTTTATGTTTTTCAGGCACCATGTCTAGAGAGCGTTTGCCAGTTTATTAACCACAGGAAAATGAAGTCATAATAAACTGCCTGGTGCAGCACTACCACACCCAGTTTGGCTGTACAGCCCATGATCTGCAGGAGAGGACCGCCCTGTGAAACGAGCTTGTCCACAGGGTAAACATTGTCGGCCTGTATAACCGCAGTTATGAGCAGGTCCGACATTGGTGCACTGACCTCATCCACCACACCTGTCAGCATGCTGCTGCAGTTAGGAGGGACCAGCTAGCCACATGGGGTGTCATGCCATACAACCCCCCGACACATGCTGAGGAACTCCTCACCAGTCTTGGGGCATCTGCCCACCAGGAAAGACAAGACCCAGGGGATAGCATTGTGCAGGTGGGTGCTACCCACACAATGGGCGAGGATCGTGCAGGTAAGGCCCCAGGGCACATCAGTAGACCACTGTTGCTTATCCATCTGCATCTGTAGAGTTTAATCATGCATATGTGATATAAAATATATATAGTCTGTTGCTGCATTGTAGTAATAAACAGACGTGTATAATCTCTAGTATTGTGGGTTTGTACTGTTGATGTACTGAAATGCTGCTTCCACCCTATACCAATGCCACAGGTGTGGCTACTAACTTCACATCTCTCACACAACTATGTAGGTCCATCTGGTATACCTCAGGGGCAGCAGCCTGTAGCTGGTGAGTATGGTGTTGTTTGTTCAGGTTTGCCAATACACCGGCCATGTTATGGCCATGGTATTTGCCATGCACACATTTAGCACACCTACCCATAATGCATGCTGTACATGTACAATTATTGTTGCTGTTAACTGCACTGCATCGCAGTGGTCACCATTGTGGCATATCTGAAGGACATGTAAGAGTCCTGCAATATAACTAACAGCCTGTCATTGCAAAATGTGTCCACAGAGATGAACATAATGGTGGGAGAAATGGCCTACAGTAGGAACATGTCTGAAACATCACCCTTATACAGTGCTACAACAGTGTATATACCACTATTACAATGGCAACTGTTACAGATCTACATAAAAGCATATCACAATACCACATTCCGCAACCTGTAATGTGGTCCAACATGAGCAATGCATGTGTAATATTGAATCCTATGTTAGGACAGTAAATACAGGGAATACATACCTTAACAAACACTGGAAGCATATGTGTGCACACACGCCAAATAACATATTGTGGAAGCAGTTTTTGAGGTACTGACAGCATTCACTCTTCATGAGTATGCAGCTCTCAGCAAGTACAGGTCCTCAATGTCACACCAAGAAATGGTCTGCTGTCCAAGATATATGTCCATCACATTTGCCCACTTACTTGCAACAGAGGCAGCCATGGCTTGCACACATCTTACAAGCCATGGAATGGATACCATACCCAACAGGTAGCACTCAGGAGTGGGACATGCAGCCTTGTCTCACCATTGCATGTACAATGGCAAGCAGTGCAGACAGTCATGTATGTGATGAGGATGTATGGGACAACATTAGTGTAGAAACTAAACAGATGGCCATCCAAGACAGATGATGAAACATTACAAACTGGTCATGGAGGCTGCCTAGAAACATGCCACAACACTGAGGGAGTTGCAGGATTATCCAGCAAGTACTGGCATTGCAGTACCTGTATCAACAATCGCCTGGACTCTGCATAAGTGTGGCCGATAGGTTTAGGTAATCAGATGGGGCAGTTGTTCCACAGGGAACATCAGCGAGGTCTCTCTACATGTAGCATATGCATAACATCAAATGTCCCCCAAAGGCATGTGTTGCAATGTGTAATGGTGTATCAAGACTAAATTTGAAACCTACAGACAGTATCAATTAAGATACATGTGCTGCACAAGCAACACCTCACTCCACCACAGGCACACCATGCCCATCTGTACCTTGCTGGTGCCAGTGTACACTTGTATGTTTGCCGTTCATTAGCAGGGACTAGGCTGGTACACATGGGGTTCTGAATTTGGGACACTGCAAAATGACACTCATGTGGAGCCCATAGTTGTTAAGCATCTGCAAAAAGGCTGAGGATGGGGAGGGGTGTCATCCTGAAACACAACAGTGAACTGAAGCAGACATCCAAAAGCTCACTAAGAATATCTGTGCACAGTCAAGGTCATGAATTGTGGCAGACATAACTCTGACTCCACATCAATAGTGTAGGCACCATGTGACCTCCAAAGGCTGTGCACATGAGTTGACCTTACAATCTTGCAGAGTTGGGGGACATTTGTAGGGCAAAGTGACCAAATACTAGAACGTACAAATGGGACATGCTAGTTCCCCTTCCCAGAATAGTGACTGCTGCAGTACACTTAACAGTTGGAGCAACAAGCCATCATGTTAAGGGTGTGCCCAGTTATGCACCCACAGATTGTATGCATCTCAATCAGCATCTGGACAATTAACACATTTGTTTGATTACTGCATTTGATTGCACAGGTCATATCTCAGATATCAAGTTCATGTAATGTTAACATATGCAGTATTGTGGCCCCATGACATATCAAGGAAGAGGGTGCCATGTCAATAAGGGTGTGTACACTCATAGCCACAGTAATGTTTGAAGGTTGTTAGTGTAATTGTATTTTATTGGTCGTGCATGCACCGCTGATGATGAGATCTGCAAATCAGACATCAGGCATTCACTATTGACATCTGTCCACATATCATCCCAGGTATGTGTCAGACAAACACATAGGGGCTGTGAGCAGCAGATCAAACATAACTGACACACATATACACATTCAGCAATGATATGTACACTGTGAGGTATGGTGCACAGTACATGCCAGGGTGCTGAACAGTTGCACAGCAATACTGTGTACATGGGTGCAGTGTGTTCCAAGGGAAGGGGCATCACCCACTAACACAACCCAGGCATCACAGAGATGTATAATGTTGGTAACAGGGATTGACTATAGCTGCAGTGCATGCTGTTGAGTGCCATATGTCATGCATGTTTACAGATGGGTAATGAGAGGTCTGTGTGTAATGTCTTTGTGCAACCTCACCTGTAACTGTGTGTGTGTGTGTGTGTGTGTGTGTGTGTGTGTGTGTGTGTGTGTGTGTGTATGTGTATATGTATACAGTTAAGCAATGACGTACAGGTCTTAAAGTCCATTTCTTGTTTTCCCCTCACAGGTGGCGAGGTGGGTCAGGGTCCCTCCTCCAGGCAAACTGATGTTAGTGTCCATACAGACTCTGACAATGATGATAGGTGAAATAGAATAAAAACTGCACCAAAAGCTCACACACCAAAGATTTTATTTAAACAAAAAAGGTAGCGCTTTTGCAACTAACCAAGTCGCTTTATCAGACCGGTCTGATGAAGCAACTTGCTTAGTTTTCTTTTACTAAGCAATATTACATCAAAAGTTAACAATATCATATGAAATGAAGTGGGGGGCTTCGCCCCCCACGCCTCCCATTGTGGGTGGCTGTGCCCCCCACACCCCACCTACCTATATATTCTACCTCCAGGGTCGCACTACAGTGGGGAGGGGGGCATATTCCATTTTCTTGCTAATACTAGTTGTGAGTCAAATGAGTTTTTGGGCAAATGAGTTTTCGGGCAAATGAGCTTTCAGTCAAATGGGGTCAGAAAACTGAGCGTCGGGCAAATGAAAGTTAGGTCAAATGAAGTAGACCCACATTTCTTATGGGGGAATACATATGTATCTGCAAATATAATAGGCTGTACAGGCATGTAACAGCATGGGGTAACAGACACCTGTGTAAAAGTGCATTCCCACAACCAATTTGTACACAGCCATAGTCACATATGGTAAGTGTACTTAATATTACAGTATATGGACACTGTGAACAACACCATCCTCATATGTGCCACTCACAAACTAACCCTACATATACTGGGCCAATACACAGTGTATTCCAATGCCTGACTGTGGTATGGGACATGTGTCGGACCTAGAAACATGTATTCCGATAGGGCACCATACACTGGTGCAGCATGCAACATCACATAGAACAGAACCAAGAACAATGACATCTACCACAGTCTGTACACAGGCCAAGGTTCATATTCACAATACACTTTATCAGCAATCACCATAAGTAGACAGACCTCACTACTGCAAACACTACAACAGAATGTCCAGGTTTTATCCTCAAATATAAGGCCTACTATACATAACATGTCTAGCAGTCTGATTTCTCACTGGCTTGTTATCAGGTATGATGTCAGTAAATAATGATGTACTGAACAAATGCACATCTTACTGCATGACATATGTACAAAGGTTGACAGAGTTGTGGCTGGAGGCACAAACACATGGCCAATATTTACATGTTGCTGTGATAAATCCATACATTTACTGGTGTAACAGTGTTTGTTGTGACATATGTCTTCTGAGGGATATAAAGTCAGTAACTTAGATGGCTGTCACCATGTACTGACTGCAATCCTCAGAGTATGCTACTTCTTTTCTAAAGATAGGAAATGTGTGAATAACACAACACATGTAAGACTCCAAACACTGGCCAGTCTGCAGATAGCCCTACAGGTGAGAGTTTCCTCAACCACATAACACTGTCATGACAGATATTTAAATCATGTAGCACAGCCATATCCACACAAACCCTGTTAAACCAACATTACAATATAGAAGAGCAATACTTACATTCTGTCCTCATGTCTGGAACACCCCCTTCCTGTTTGTTGACCTGTCTCCATAGTGTATGTTGTAAGAGGTATATCCAACTTACCTTCTGTGATGCTGTTTGTCAAACACCCACATGAAGTCCGGCTCACAGTGAAGGAAAAGGGCCAACACCCACATGAAGTGCTTAATTATAGGAGTGTGTTTCCATGCAATTGGCTATAGGAATGATACCCCAGCTGTTCCACATGCAATCAGCTAGTGGGGGGACTGCAATATGTGCACATGTCATCAGCTGATCATGAGCATTACTTACAAAACTCAAGCTGCTCCATAAGCAAAGCAGGTGTACTTTCCCACATCCACCACAGATGGAGTGAGAGTGACAGACAGAGACAATGTAAAAAAGGAGGGGAGTAGGATAGTAAGAGCCAAGCATGTTTGTGTATGATCCATGGATGGAGAGTGGTATCTGGGCATTATGACAGTTGCCTATATTGTGTACTAATCCATACTGTCACATGGTAATTGCACAAGACTGTACACATTTATGGCTGAGGAATGTCGACAAGAATCTCTGCAATGTTTGGAAAATGTTAGCCTTGTAATGTTGATAATGGGACATGTATCTCCTCAATATAATGATGTGGCAAAACCCACACTGTAATGGACCCTGTCATTATATAATCACCCTAACACCCACACAGGACATGGATGAAACACACACAAACACACACTTACCAGTACTGAGTTTCAAACCCCTACCTGACTATGTATTGCTATTACATTGTTATGCAGTTACTGCATGCGCCACGGAGCTTCCATGTTGGAGAGCTGTCCAAAGGTATATTTGAAGATGAATGACATCAGCAACAGTGATAAAGGAGGGATAAGGGAAGTGTAGTAAATATGACTGTCCACAAAAACAGGTGTCAAGGAAGACACAACCACACTCTCACAGTTGGCAGCATCAGGATTAATACTCCTACCTGACTAGTTTTCTACAATACAGTATTACGCAGTTATCACACATGCCACAGAGCTTATCAGGCAGATACATGGCAAAAGGGTTATTTCAAGGTGACTGACATCAGCAGGCGTGCTACAGTAGGGCAATGGGAGGTGGAGTGAGTGTGAATGGCTTCAAAATCATTAATCTCCACACACACACACACACACATGCACACACACACAAACACACACACACACACACACACACACACACACACACACACACACTTGCCAGTACTGACATGTATGGGTTCATTGCTTCACAGGTGTGCAGTAGTTGACTGTGCCAAAAGGCTGGACAAGGCTAGGCAAAGGGAATACCTTGGCATCAAGCCACATGACAATGGTGTCCAGTGTGGCTCAAGGGTATAGTCCCTGGATTGGCCCACACAGGTGGGTATTGTATTCACCATCCACTCATCCGGGTTACTATTGTGGGTGGCCAGTGCTATGCAATGCTTGCCATGTATGCGATCTATATTCCATAACATGGACAATGTCTGGGTTGTGCACATGTTCCACATGCATGTTCGGTGACATGTAAATGTGTACTTGGGGTCTCTGAGGCATGTTGTGTGGACAGATTGATATCATCTCATGTGGCATTCTTGATCTCATGTGGTGAGCCCTGGCTATGGAACTGAGGTCGTGCCCGCACTAACATTGACAGCATGATATAGGTATTCAATGGAGTTAGTGGCATCTGTCCATACAGGGCATGTGTATAAGGCAAGGTATTCCCTTTGGGGGTTACATTTGCAGACTCTACAGTTGTTGCAGGCGTCCAGTGGGGAACATAGCAAAGGACCACTGTAAACAATTATTTGCCTATTGTAGGGATGGAACAGAGTGTCATGTCCTTTTACTTGCTGGATAACACACACTCAGTCAGGAGATGTTACAAATCACAGCACATTCTGATGTCAATGGCAGTGTTGTGGTCAACAGGCATGTAGTCTGCTGCAATCACACCGTGGTTACTATCTGTGGGAAATATGCAGGGAACTACCAGTATAGTGGTTGTTGCCAAGCCAAGTGTGTTTGTGTATGAGTCATGGGTGGAGAGTGTTCTCTGAGTAATACAAGGGATGTCTATATTGTTTAATCCATAATGTCACATGTAGGGCTATGGATTGTCTACACCAGCCTCTCTGCTGTTTGACATCTGTTGTCCTTGTAAGGTCGACATTGTGGCATCTAGTAGGTTCTCAATATAATAATTTAGCAAACCCCACCCCACAATGCATCTTATCATTACACAATCACAGCAATCTCCCCAACAGGATACTGATGAGAAACACACACAAACAAACACACTTGCCAGTACTGAGATTCAGACCCCCTACCTAGTTATGTATTGTTACTACAGTGTACCGCATTTATCACATGTGCCAAGGTTATTGTAAGATGTTGTCCCAAGGTAGTTCTAAGGTGAGGAACATCACCAGCCCTTGTAAATACTGGCATTTGGTGATGTAGTGGGTGAGAAATCCCAAAAATAATTTTACCCTAATCACATATTTACCAGGGGTGAAGCTCAAACCTCTATCTAATAATCTTAACAGATCATTAAGTTGCACATTTACCACATGCACCACTGACCAGTTATGGTACAGGCTTCACAAGAGATACTTCTAAGGTGGATGATATCTGCAGGGCTGCTAAAGTCAGGCTCTGAGATGTGTACTGGCTGTAAATAGGGACAAAATCTTTGAGGTACACACACAACACTTGCCACAAATAAGATTCAAACCCACAGCTGTGCAGTTACTGCTACTACATTGTTCCACATTTATGGTACACACCACCAAGGTTATAGCGCTAGCCTTTCTACAAAGGTATATTTCAAGGTAGATGACATCAGCAGGCTTGCTAAAGTAGGGCAATGGGAGGTGTGGTGACTGTGAATTGTCTCAAAGGCATTACTCTCTACACACAAACATACACAGAGTCCCAGAGTTGCCATGTGTGAGATTAGAACTCCGACCTAACTAGTACATCACACTATAGCATTACGCAGTTATTGATCATGCCACCAAGCTTACAGGGCTAAAATTTGTCCAAGGAGTTATTTTAAGGTGACTGACATTAGCAGGCTTGCTAAAGTAGGGCAATAGGAGGTGTAGTCACTGTGAATGGCCTCAAAAGCATTGCTTTCTACACACATGTGCACATTGTTTCACAGTTGCCATGTCTGGGATTAGAACTCCTACCTAACTAGTACATCACACTATGGCATTGCACAGTTATTGCACGTGCCACAGAGCTTATAGGGATGATCTTTGTCCAAAATGGTATTTCAAGGTGACTGAGATAGCAGGGAAATTAAACTAGGGCAATAGGGAGTGCAGTGTGTGTGAATGGGCCATAAACCATTCCTCTGGAAACACACACAACACTCAGTCACACACAACTTTACATTTGACAGGACTGTGTATATGACTGCTAGATGAATAATGACTTGTACTGTCATGTTACACAGTTATCCCAAGAATCACATACACTATAGTGCTGAGGACTAGCAGAAGAAATGTCTACAGTAATAGACATTGACACATCATGTGATATTGGCCAATTGGATGTGTGGTGGGTAGGACAGGCCTCATGATGGATAGCTCTTTGTTGCTGTCTGTCTCTTTCTTTCCCACATCTCTGTTTGTGTATGTTTGACCTATTATAGTGTGTTGTCCTTGGATATATGTGTGTATTCCTATCGGATGTGTGTGCAAAGCATGACTGAAGTGCACTGTGGTGTGTGTGCACAGACAGCTATGACTGGCAGCCATGTATAGTCCACTGTTGTTGCCTGACATGGGCTTCATTTCTGTAAGTGTGGGAGCATGCCCAGTATGACCCTTTTGTATTTTGTTGTCAGACATGGGCTTCGTTTCGCTTAGTGTGGGAGCATGCCCAGTATGGCCTTTTGCACTGAATGTGTGAATCCATTCCAGGTAGGTTGCACTTTAGTGCAGGCATTTGTGTTCTACACCTACAGCTAGCAACCTGTTTCTGCAGGATATCTGTAGATAGGTTGACAATATGGAGACACAATGGGCAAAGGATAGTGGAATACTGTAACTAATTGTGTCTGTGCTGTTTCTGCTACATGGTTTTGGTGTTAGCAGAGATATTCAGACATATGTACTGTTTTGCACTGTGATGTATTATGTCCTCAACTACTGACAGACAAACTTAATTGCTCAAAGTAATTTCCTAGGGAATACAAGATGAATGAAGCTGTGTCAAGTATTGTGGTCTGCGGCCTACATATTCTTGCACAATCATGCCATTCTGGAGGGTTAGCTGCAGACAGTTGCTGATGGGTCTGTGTAAATGGTCCAGCACCTTGGTACTGTGGAGGCTGAGATCCCATGCTTTTGCATCTATTGACGTGACAGAATGGCCATATCCTGCTCTGGCCATACCTCTCTGCTGTACAGATTCACACAGGTTATCCAGGGGCAGGGCTCATATATCTGGTCATTTCCCCTTCACATTGTGATGTACAAGCAGGTTTGTAGCCACCCATTCCTGGGATTGCTGGCTGGGATAGTATGAACACACATCAGAGTTTCAGACTTCACACACTCCATGGCATCCATGCTTTTACCCCCCTCTGTTATTCTATCCACTTCTTGACATTATGCAAGCAATATCTGATAGGTATCCTTATAGTTATCACTTCATCCCAGCAGTATTTAGTGGTTAGTCTACAGTTCATGTAGTAGGAGATGGTGGACATGCTACTGGGATTTGTCAACATGGCCTTGCATTTGTGTTCTGTGGACTGTGTTATGTCGTTATTTGGGACCCCATGAGATAACATACATTGTCAGTATGGGTGAAACACAGGCCTTTGACAGAGGACTGTAGGGCATTTGGAAGTGATGCAGGCCACCTGTAGCAGGTCAGTGCATTCTGTCACTCCTACAGCCCCAGGCTGCAGCCACTGGATTCCCCTGGGGTGACTGGGTAGGTCTGCAAGGTGTTAATGACAATTGTTTCTGTCCTTATTAATCCATTGGTGTGGATGCTGGCAGAGTACTGCTTATAGCTAGGTACACACATGCATGGGACACCTCTTCAGCATGCTGCATTCTGTGGGTATTCCCATGCAGAAGTGGGGGTCATATTGTACTCATTCCCAACACCAGGGATATGAACTGTGATGAACCTGTGACTGATGGTGAGGTGAACTGAGTGCATGTGTACTATGGAAGCTTCTTGCAGCTGACTCGCAGATATACGTGGTGCATTCCCCTTATGCTGGCTTGTGTGGGGACATCAGCGATTTCTCAGTACTTCATAACTATGCCTTTTGTGGACTGCCAGTGTTTGGCCAGACTACATCAGTATTCCATACTACACAGACAACTAATGTGCTGCCAACTTGTATGTACAATTCCAAAGGTGTGTCCATTTCACAGTAACATTTTATACAGTCTCTGTCTAGGGTACTTCCACCTGTGTACTGTGTGTATGTCTGGGCCAACATTCATGCCATGGCCATCTTTCAGATGGTGACAGATATTACATCTAAACAAGTAGTATGGATTACTGCTGGATTGAGTCTTTCTGGGATGCATTGTGTTTGGCACTGCAGTTGTCAGAACCCGGCCCTGTCATCAACAGTACTGGCCGTAGGCTACCTGAACACAACCCTCCATGCCTACATGCTGACCATTTTCACGCAATATACAACACACAACAACCTAACACACAGAGCCCTGCATATTGAACATGTGCAACAATCTGTCCTGCTAATTTGGCCAGCTCAGGTAATCTGTGCCCCACTGTTATTATACCCACATGTACATGCTACTAAATTTCTACATAGGATTGTGGAGGGGGCACACCTGACAACTGTAAACATTTGCTATGACTGTACTGGTATTTCAGGTACTCTGTTGGCTTCCATTTCATTCTGTATTCTGACCTATAATGCAGACTAGAGGCATATCAGTGTAGTACAGATCTTAGGTTTTATTGACCTACATTTCACGTTCAGACATCTTACCCTTAAGAACTAATATCCAACTGCCTGATCTGTTGTAGTCTGTCTGTGTAGGTCTGGAGGGGGTCTGTTCTCCATTGCCATCAATCAGAGGCCTTAGCATGGCTTTTCTTTGTAGTCATCTACACCTGTCCGGCTGGCTGAGACTGTTGTTGGGTGTGTGAACCTCACTGACATGCATGTGTGTGTCCTATGGACACACATTTGGCCCACCACATGTCCTGCAGTGGGATTTCTCACCTTTTCTAGTACTGCCTACTATATTGACACCAGTATTTGTTATGAACTTCATGCTGCCCATATAGGTGTCTACAATCTGCTGCCATCCCATTCAGCCACCCAATTCCCTTGCATGCTCACATCCACACCATAGATACAAGTAGCAGAACATACTACTCCATTCAGCAATTGATAGGGAGAGTGACTTACCCTGTGGCTGTGCCAGTGTTGAGGATGGTGCTTGAGGGCTGACTATGTCGAATGCACATAGTACACTCCCTATACATGGTTAAGTATAGGTAGTTCATAGGTTTGTAGGTTCATAGATAGCTACTAGGCTATTGGCCCTAGGGCCTATATAAGCCTAGCCATAAAGGAACCATGGTTTAACCACCCAAGAAAATTATTTACCTGTGCCCCTGTTGAGCAGAGCCACAGAAGTGATCCCCAGGGTGCATTTCTTATAAAATAAACAGCCCTTGAACCCAGAACCCTATACACTATAGTCATAGCACTTAAACACTTAGCCATCATGTTTGGCAACCCTTTTACTGCATGTGCGAGTCAGAGAGAGAGAGGTGTCATTCCTTGGGTTCCAACTGTGTCCGTGTATGTGCTATGCATTGCCTCTTTGCCAAGGCCTGGGCATGCTGGGCTTGCCTCCTTCTGCCTACAGGGGAAGGTGCAGGTTGTTCCTCCTCAGAGTCAGTCTGTGTCTGTGCTGGCCTTGGCAATGGGGGAGTTGTGTGTCCCTGCTCCGTGCTGTTCCTGCTGCAGCTGTTTCAGCAGGATTATATTGTGTAGGATGGCACATACAATGACAATTTGGGTATGTATAGGTGGAGAATACTGCAAGGCTCCACCGGATATGTCCAGGCACTGGAACCGGGACTTGAGCATCCCAAACACAAGCTCTATTATGATTCTGGTTTCTGCGTGTGCCTCCTTATGGAGTTCTTGTTGGGTGTGTCTGCATTTCTGATGAGTGTCATCAGCCACGGCTCCAGTGCATAACCAGCATCCCTCACTAGGCAGCCATATGGGATGTCCCCATTGGCAAATCTCTGGCACAGCTGCATCATATGCCAGATATGGGAGTCATGATAGCTTCCAGGGCTGCCAGCACTCGCATTCATTATAATGCCCTGGGCATTGCACATGACCTGGCAGTTGATGGAGGGGAAGCCCTTGCGGTTTATGTAGACCCTACACTGCTCACCAGGTAGTGCTTTGATGTGTATGTGTGTGCAGTCTATAGCACCCACTACCTCAGGGTATTCTGCTATTTGGTGGAAGAGATGCATATTGTTGGTCAATGCCTCACGGATGTTGGTGAAATAAATGTGCTCACTGGCATGTGCTGACATGGCATCCAGGAACTGGTGGAGTACCCTGGATGCTGATGCCTGTGAGATCCCAATGATATCAACCAAACTTTATGCCTTGCAGGGATGGCGTGCATGGTCAAACCATAAGCCAAAAACACCAACGACCAGCAAAAAATGCGATATAAGATACCAGACATCCAAATAAATTTCTAGTTATACTTTATTGAATATCTCCAGACTGGTTTCGGCTATCCAGCCTTCTTCAGTGGAATGAAAAAGTTTGAAACACAGTTTATTCACAATTATTTATAATAGTCCTTAACCAATAGAAACAATGGTATAGCCCGAAAAAAAAAAAAAAAACAATGCCTTATATAGACATACCATTAAACATGGTAATGCTCATTTCATGTTTATGGTCATAGATAAAATTACGGGGGATAGAAGTAGCCAACAGGGTTGGCACACTATCTTAAATCATAAAGAAAAATACTGGATTACCAACCTTGGAGGATTATTTCCGCCGGGCCTCAATGACCATTTATAATCTATTATCAATATATTGATCCATATTGATGTTGTGGTCAAGATATATTTATAATGTATGGTAACTTAGAAGGGGTTTACTATGGACTTTGGTCATATGTCTAATATAGGATTTTTTATACTTTTCAACCAAGGTTTAATCTATTTACTATTTGTACTTGACAATAACCATATATTCATTCTTGTGGGCATCCCAACATAAGACACTATATGTGTCTATCAGAACTGTTGGTTTTTCATTTATTAAAATGTAACTAATATGTGCACTGTAACACTCCATCCACTAGGTCAGGCTATACCATTGTTTCTATTGGTTAAGGACTATTATAAATAATTGTGAATAAACTGTATTTCAAACTTTTTCATTCCGCTGAAGAAGGCTGGATAGCCAAAACCGGTCTGGAGACATTCAATAAAGTATAACTAGAAATCTATTTGGATATCTGGTGTCTTATATCGCATTTTTTGCTGGTCATTAGTGTTTTTGTTTTATCCCAATGATATCCCCAGTTGGCCTTTGGAAAGTAACTGTGGCTAGTATTCTTAAGCCTACACATACCTTGGTATCCACTGAGATGGGTTCCCCTCTGTTGGTTCTGTGTGTGAGGCATGGCAGGCACAGCTCAACAATTTGCAGTAGGAGGTCCCTGTCCACCTTACAGTGCTTCACTATCTCCAGCTCATGTAGCCCCTGGTAGGTTACCCTGGGTCTGTACACTCCCCTCCTTCTCCTCACTGTGGCTTGGTCATCAGCATTCTCATTCTCACCACCCTCAGCCTCTTCCGCATATTGATTTATGAGAGAAAAATCAGCCCCTATTATTTTGTTGCTTTGGTTATGTAAAATTTCCCCATTTGTGTACACCGCTGGTGTAGAGTTTGTGGGAAAAAATAGAGTGAAAGGTGTTTGCATAGTCTATAGTGGTGTGCTGGGCTGGGGCTGCTGCCTGTGTAATTTGCTGATTCTGATACATTTCAACTGCCAGCTATGCTAGTTCTTCTTGGTTACCTTCCTACTGCTGTTTTCCCTTCCCATTGCCTTCCTGTTTAAGCCCCAAGGTGTGCCACACAAACCCAGTGCTCAGATGTGAACAGAGCTGCTATTTCCTGATTTATTATTTTTTATTTTTTGTTTAAAACCCGGTGCAAGTGCACACACCTGTTTAATCGATGTAAATACTGCTAAGCAGCTTCAGACACACCCCACTTCCTTAGCTGCGCTTAGCTGAGGGCAAACACAGGCCACAGAGCTCCAATAAGCTTACAGCATGCAAGACACACCCCCATATAAAGTCAACTAGCTCTTAGGCTTACACCATGGTATTACTGCACCTACATGGTTGGGTGCAATGTAGCACTGAGGGGAAATCTGTGATTCAGTATCATTCCCCTCACTTGCATAGAATTGACTGCTAATGCATGGTTACAAAACCGACACTCAGCCTTCCCCCTTAGCAACCACTATTCCATGGTCTTGTTGTGTTGTTCATGCCATTGACTATTATGGCAAAATTATGATTTTGGTTTAAAAGCTTATTTCCAGATTGTTTTATTATTTTCGGTCTGATACCATTTGTGCACCGCTGCTCTACGCTTAAATGGCTGAAATCGGTCCAAAAAAAGTTAATTTTTATAATATTGGAACTGATTGTCATGCCTATGGCCATATATTTGACCTTTGGCATGCCTAACCCTTATAATGCATGTGTTTTTATAAGCTGTCATGCCTCAGTTTTGTAGTTTGCAGAAATGTATTCAGCTACTGGCTGAATTCATTTCTGCAGTCTACACTATTCCTGCACAGACACCTGCCTGCTTCCTGAATCACTAATTCACCTCATTTGCATGTTTTCTACCAGCAAATGAGGTAATTAAAATACAGGGGCTGTGCCCATGCACGAATAGTGCAGGAGCACTCATCCACATCCCATGACCTTATATCTCAATCGCACG
>NC_056745.1:1092074244-1092116744 GCF_019279795.1 Protopterus annectens
GTGCAAAGTATGGTGGGTGGGTTCAGTAGACTGCAAGACAAATAAATAAATATAATTTGGCTGTCAGACTAATGAGAAAAGGCAGGACCAGATTGACATGATAAAACTGAATATTCTGGAATAGCTTATTGGTAAGTAACATTCAAGATAGCAATATGCTGATTTGCTGTCACTGTTTGATGAATGAATGCAATACATTATGAGGCTAAATTATGTTGTGGAATACTAATCTACATAAATTGTCAAAAAGATTATGTTCTGAACACCAATCCATGTAAAAGTACCTGGATAAAAGATGCTCTGTCATACTAATTCACACAAACCACCATATTTTCTGAAAATCTAGTCCACATACTACCTGGAGAGATGATATTCTGGAACACTAATTTACAAAAACTACCAGGATAGATGATGATTTGGAGCAGTAATCCACATGAACTACCAATCAAGGCAATGCTATGAAACCCTAATCCACATAACCTACCAGGAAAGATGATATTCTGGAAAACCCATCCACAAAACCTATTATGGGAAATGATGTTTGGGACACTGACTCATTTTTCTTGAGAGTGGCTATGCCAGGGAGTTTCATAATTCTATGTTTCTCAAGTGAGAACCTCTCCATCTGAAACCTATAAGTAAATAAGAGCTTAGCAAGAAAACTGGGAATGGACATGACTCAGCTGTTCTAACTAGGCATAGTTATGACTCAGCTCATCTGCATGTCACAGATATATATGTTATGTTTAAAATATTTTAGTAGCTTTGAACCAGGTAAGCACCCTAGACAAAGGTAATTTTTTGGTGGTAAACTTGGACATTGGTTAACTCATTTGCTTGTTTAAAAGTAGAAATTGAGTGAATAAAGATAATTTACAAATCTGAGTCATAACCCTGTGAATACAACTATGCACTCATGGGAAAACTGAAAACGTCACACTTTGCATTCTCAGATTTGACATAGATATTATGTGTCACCATAGTGATATGGAAGCTTTTAAGTCAGCAACCTATGACGGGAAATCCAAGTGAAGATGACCTATGCCTCAGCTCTTATGACTGGGCACTGATTACGTTACCTCATTAGTTTCTGTTATTCAGAAACTCTGTCTTCTCATAGAAGAGTGCTTTATTCATATGGGTTGGGGGTTCTTCTTAACAGGAGTTGTGATTATACATCTGTTGATGACTTTAACCCATTTTCCTTTGCCCAGTACTTGCTAGGTATATGGAATGGTGATTATAAACAACTTCAGGAAAGACTGTGAACTAACACCCCATATGCATAAACATATATGCTTTTCTGCCTGCTGCCAGCATGAACTAGGCCTGACTTTGGCAACAATGTCATCATTTATCACTTGACAGATTCCATCCTTAAGGGTGAGGACTACAACATAATGCCTTGAGTTCTGTTTGATTCAATCCATGAGGCTTTTGATATGGTGAGTCATTAACTCTTTCTTTATAAAGTCTCAAATGCTTCACATGTGGAAAGGCTTGGATGTGCATGAGGGGGGGAGGGGGAGTCTGTCCCCTGATTTTAAGATTCCATCCTCAATGGGTGGCGAGGTGGCAGGGCTTGTATTAAGGCAAGGGATGGATTCTACTGTCAAATGAAAATGGTTTCATATAATATCGTATTCAACAATTAGTCAGCTATTCTTTACAATTCTCATTATCAGCACTGCTTGGAACCCTGCAGATCCCTTTATGCTAATATAAGCTAATGACAGGGACTTTCCAATATCACCATCATCAGTGGATGAAATACAAAAAATACAAAACACTGACTTTATATGATTTTCTAGCGGCTTGACAAACATAAACTGGCACTGGTCATTATGGCCAGAACCAAAGTTATTTTGACTAGAACACAAGACAGAGTTAGCACATGCCAGAATGGCTTGACAGCAGTAGGTGCAGTAATCACACTTCAGACTGGTCACACTTCTAAGTACCTTTGCATATAGATAGATAAACATCTGATACTTACAACACATATACATTTGCTCCAATGTAGGCATCAACCTGGTGTTTTATAAAGAAACATCAAATATTTTTTGATAGCAATAAAGGCCACTTGGACTATTGTGTTATCCACTGCTATTGTCTACTAGATGATCAGTGGATTTTCAATAAACAACACTCTACTTCTTTCCACCAGTTACAAGAACAGCCATTTTTATGCTATGCATTAATGAGTCCTGTCAGTCTTTCTACCTAGTTAATTGTACAGGGAGGATGATCTGATCAACAACAACAACCTTTTATGTGAACAAATACTTTCCTGCATTTTCTATGAAAAAAAAAACATTGTCTATAAATATGGAAAAACAACCTTTTGCCTTTTTGTCTTTAATCAACCCAGTGAGATATCAAAAATAAATGTGAATTTTAGGTTCATGAGTATGTACTAGGATGCCAGTAAAGTAGATCATTATAAACCTAGTCACTACAATTCCCACAGCATGCTCCTTCCATCAATAAGGCTCTGAACAGCTAGACCAGGGGTGAATCTGTGGATCCCCATTCACTCACCCAATTTGGTATTAAAGAGAGTCAAGGAGTTAACTCACTTGATATAGAGAAAGAGCTTATTCCATTAGTGGGGGATCTTCTGAGAGAGTTATCTACCCCATCAGTGGAATCTGTTAATATTGCAGTGTAGTTTTAGTCTTCCTGAGCAGGTGTTGGTGGTGCTACCTGTTTTAAAAATGTAAAATATCATGTAGGTCATGGTCATTTTGCAGACTTGTAAAATAATGTGACTTCCTCAAAGAAATTGCCCAGATTTAATAGGCAAGACCTCTCTTTTATAAAGGCAAAATATTTGGAATGGAGGGGCTTGTAAGCTACCAATGTCATTGTTGATGAGCTCCATAATGATACATTACATTATTTTGTGAATTATTCTGAGACTAATAGGTTTATAGGTCTTAGTTATGTACTAGGCTAACAATCGCCAGGGCCTTCATAACGCTAGCCATGCAATCCAACCCAAGTGTGCCCCTATGTATAATGGTTTATTAAGAATTGGTATGTTAGTATGGAAGTTTCTAGAAGTTATGGGTGAAGGAGTGCATGTTAGTTTGGGCATTACTGTCTGCCTCTGTCTATCAGAGGCATGGGGGCCAGGCCCACGGTGAATTTCCAATTTCCCATCCACTGGATAAAGGTTATGCTTAAACAGGGTTAGGGATGAACTCTGCTTCACATGAATAAGGAGCCTGTTCCAGAGAATGGGGCTCTCTGAGACACATATCTGAATCTCCAACATGTCTTATTTAAGTCACAAGCAAAATTTAAATCCTTGGATCTAGTGTTCTAATTCTGTTTGTTTTGCAAATGTGCAAAAGGCCCATCAGAGCAGGATCTGAGGATGTCTTGTATGCCAGGAATAGATCACTTCTCAACAACCTGCAGGAAACAAAATATAGAGACAGGGCTTTAAGGAGATCCATATAGGACAGGGGTGTTTAGACCCTTGATTCTCCTTGTAAGGAACCTCTTACTGTTCCATATGTCTGGTCAGGTATATGCTGATCTGGGCACTATAATCAGCAATGGAGCTAATAAGAGCTGAATAAAGTGGCTCTATGAATTTCTTGGACCTAGATGCCATGCCCTTACTTATAAGTTGATGATTTTCTTATTACCTTGGCCACGTGTTGGTCAAAGGCCAGATTACTTTCTACGTAAGTTCTCAGATCCCTGACTACCAGGTCAAGTCTTACGGGTGTCTTATTAATGGAGCAATTAACCTGAGTAGTAGCTTCCCAAAAAGTACTATAAAGCATTTCTTGCCATTGAGTTTTAATCCATGACTTTGGCACAGGTCAACTGTTTGTGTTAGACTATCTTGTAAGATGTTTGTGGCATGGGGGAATCTATTATAGCTCCCAGTTTAAAGTCATCTATCAACTTTACTAGCCAAAGATCTTTCACATTAGCCTTTACCTCTAAGAAGTAGATGCCAAATAGAAGCAGTCCTAAGACAGGGCCTTGCTCTACCCCACTGGTGACTGGTATCTTATTGGAGGTGATCTCCCCAGTCCCAGACTTCCTGGGTGCTGTCTGTGTGTCAGCTGGCAATCCAGTGAGTTATGTAGAAGTTTATGCCCAGTTTGATGAATTTGCCAACTATACCCTAGTGGGATATTGTTAGGGTTGCCAACTTTCTATGTCAAAAATTATGGACAGGTACATGAAAGCAAAATGTGTGTATGTTTGATAGCCCCCACCCATGCAGGCACTCCAGTGTCCCATTACTTGGCTATTTCTCCATTTCTCCCCAGTTGCCATAAACATTGTTGAAACCTCTCAGTGTGCATACCATACTGTCTTCTGCTTTACTTCTACAATGATTACAGATATTTGGATGTCATTTAAAACGTTTATTTCCCATTTTATAGCACAATCCACTGACACACATTTGCTAAACAAAGCAATACAGTCTCACAATGAAAAGAGACAGCATTAAAACTTCTCTGCCTTTGAAACTCACATTCTCTGAAACAGCATTGAAACCCACATCCAAAGAAAATGCATCTGGCCAGTTGTGGATTAAGTTTACCTTTTGGCTGTTTTCAAATTGTAGGCCCATTGCACACACTTTTATGACCATGCAAAAGTTCTTTGATTCACCTTCCTGATTGTATTAATTATAATGTATAATAATTGAATTATATCATTTGTATACTACAACACCACTTGTTAGTCTTTTAAATTTATAGTTTTGAACATTTTACCAGTAAGCAATGAAACAAAACATATAAACTAATAATGAGAAAACTGCCAAATTCATAGCATTTCAACCTTAAAAGGCCACTCAAGCTTCTGTCATTACAATCAACCAATGTCAGTCAATTTGCACAATCTATGAAGAAGTAAAAGTCATCTGAATAATTCTACATTAAAGAGATCTGTAACTAATGAAAAGGTTGCTGCTAGCAAACAATGTTATATTTCAGTGTTTCTTCTACAAATTCAGTGTCTGCTGCCCTTGAAGAATAAATTGTCTATTTACTTTTAAAAAATGGTAAGCTGGTAATCTGCCCTTCAGCTTGACCTGAAGAGTATTGAGGAACAAAAAAAAAAGTTGACAAAGAGCTATTTTCTAAAACACCTTTTAGAATATCAGTGCACATAGTATGAAAAGACCCAGTGGGATATTTCCTTGCATCTAATGCTTTTTGTTTTCTATCTCACATACAAACACACACTTTATCCAGTAAATGACAGAAATGATACCTAAACCAGGAAAATAAACTGTTGCTTCATTATATGCCAGACAAAAGAAGACTGTTAGCTAATGAACCAAGGGACATCAGGCATGGCAAGCATGAAGAAAAGTCTGGAAAAAAGTGTAACAAAATTAAACTGAAAGCCACCTGAAAACATACGGCCATTACCTCGGAACCTGTCCCAGCAGAGCATCATAAAGGTATACTTTGTATTTTCATTCTACTCAGCAGATCTCAGGATCTCAACTACTGGAATCATTGGAGGTCGGGGCTGTGGCTAGGCTTATTCAAGCAACAATTATACTTGGCACCATACATAACATCTATCACACCCAAACATAAGGGCCACTAAAAATGCAGCTGCAATTTTTATTTCAGACTCTGCACAGAATCATTTTATATATATATATATATATATATATATATATATATATATATATATATATTTTTTTTTTTTAAATGGTAATGATGTTGGGTTTGGGTATTGATGGGTACTGATGCGAGGCATGATATTTGTCTATATTTGTTGCAAAACATTTATCCATTTTTGATAGTTTTCATCCTAACAGCAGGATGTGGGTTTTCTGAGCATATGTCAGAAAAAATGATAACTATCTAAATCAGTATCTGCTGTACAGAGCAATGCATAAATGTGATTATGGAAAAGTACTATACTTCTAAAAATAATATTTTCTTAATTATAACTGGCAATTATCAAAGATAATATATTACTCATTTTGTACCAACGAAAGCGCTTACAAATAAAGGAGTTAGTTCCACAAGTCTGCTCACCTTTTTTGTTTTTTACTCTGCAAAGTGTACAAGGCCAATATTTTGAGGACTGAGTACATTTTTAAAGGACAGGTGCAAAACTGAAGACAGATAAGTGATAGTCCATTCTAAGTCACTTAAAAAAATTAACTGCACAACAGGCTTTGTACCAAGGTGCATTGTCTGAACAGCAAAAACTATGAAACTAATGACTGACTGTAAGCCTCAGTGAATATTGAATCCTTATTGACTTTTGAGAAAATGTGGAAGTGAGTGAAATTCTAGTATTTAGTGCAGAAAATAACTCTCTGAGCTATTAATGAGATGCTTCCTCTAGCTGAGGGTACAGAGTTTGGTTCTTTCCATGTCTATTTGTCTCCTGTACCACTTTGAGCAAATAATTCAACCAGACAGTGCTCCTAAAAACTAAGTTTATCTGGTTAACAAATAGGCTAAAAATTAAAACAGTTATATGTAGAAAAAAGGGCAAGATATTGATATGCATTTTTCTGAATAGAAAGAACTATGAAACTCTAAAAACATTACATGGTTCCAAGGTCCTTGAGTAAGAGCAGAGTTGCAGGTATAATACACACACACACACACACACACACACACACACACACACACACACACACACACACACACACACACACACACAGACGAGCAGTCTAATTTGAGCATGCCCATGCATTCACCTCACACACATACACACTAACAACACAAACACACACAGAATAATTTTACTTTGTTCATGCACAAGTACACACACACACACACACACACACACACACACACACACACACACACACACACACACACACACTCAAGGGATGTGTTTCACAAAGGTCTTCTCTGTTACAACCATTATAATGTACAATGATAGAAAGGTTAGGAAATGCAATTCATTTAGCCATTATAAGGGTTGCATGGTTGACTTAATATAGTTTGCAAATGAATCAAAGCTCATCACACATTAATTATCTGTTTCATAATAATCAAAGGGTACACAATATTTTTATATCAAAATGCAGCTGAAGAAAAATACAATTTGAATAGTAGATGCTGGGAACACCTTGCAAAACAGGATAGTAAACAATTTGCCAGATGAGATTTCATCTACTACAAATTCAGGATGTTTAATTCCATATGTCATCACAATAGCAGTAATAAAAGTTCCTCAGGTGAAAACAATATACTGAAATAGCAAATTTAGCTCAAGGCACCTCCTTCTGAAATTAAGCTCTGAGTCAGCGGCAAGCAGTTTTACTCATTGTGTTTCATTTTTAAAAGATATAATACCTAATTGTCATTATAATTGTTAATCTGCCTCTTCATGAGGTTGGATTGGCAGCTGTGATGTGGTTAAGTTTCTAATTAATGCTAACCAGTATGATTTTGTAGGCTCCAAAATTTAACAGTAGATCTGTAGGTAATGTACTGCATACAAATATGTTTAGCTGAAGAGAGGTGTTTCTCTTAAAGCACCTTTACAAATCCCGTATTTACTGATACTCCAGCAGTATGTGTTTTTTTTTTTTATTTTATTTAAATATTTGTTAGCCTGGCAAGTGAAGTACTCATTACTTGACTTGTTTTAGTCACAACAGAAGCTACAAGGATAAAAGTAAATGTAATAAATGTAGATATTCTTTTAGAATAGTCAATCAACCAATCATGAGTTTTGAAAAAAAAAACAACACATAAGTAGGAAGAGCGCACACACACACACACACACACACACACACACACACACACACACACACACACACACACCTCTCATTTGTCCAACCATTCATGATGGTTCACTATGCAGTCCAAATATCGTCTGGAGATTGGAATTCAAATTCTACCCACATGGAAGATGTAAAGGTCATGTAAAGAATCTTGGTTTCTGCGTCTGTGCAACTGAGTGCAAAGGGCATTCTTAAAGAAGAACACCCTTAAAAAAAGTTTTTCTTTAAAATAAAAGAAAAGATTTTATTTTTTTTTCCAGACAAGAAAAGGCAGTCTCCATTTTCCGGACAGTGTCCCTTATTTCTGCACAGTCTGGATGAATTCTGGATGGTTGGCAACCCTGTATTATAATAAATGCAATAGACAAGGTCAGGTAGGCAATATGCTCTTTTTTTCATCATCCATTGCCTTGGTGACCTCAAAGAAGTCCACTAGGTTTAGTAGGCATGACCTTCACTTGACAAACCCAGTCTGGGTTGGGTCCAGCATTTGAAGGTTGCTTATGTCTTTGTTGCTCATGTCCATGATTATTTGTTCCATGGCTTTGCATATTAGACAGTCATACTAATAGGTGTGTAGTTTCTTGGTTCATTTGTTGCTACACCCTTGTGAAGTAGGATATCCATTGTTGTCCTCCATTTTCATGGTACAAAGCCTGTTTTAAGGGTATAGTTGAAATGTGACTCAAGTGGCCCAGATAAATCATGTTAGTTATTTAGTAGGCATTCTGGGATATTGTCAAGGCCCACTGTGGCTGCGTTTTTGATCTTAACAAGTGCCACAGGAGTTGTTCCCTGCTGATAGCTGGGTGAGGAGTTATGTGAGTAAGTATTTCAAAGGGGAGGTGGGGGGAGTGGAGTGTGAATTTGAGCTGAATTGGTCAGTCAGAAAATTGGCTGCATTGCTTTGCTCAGTGAAGTTGGCACCACTGACCACCAGTTCAGGACACTGATGTGTGCTACTTTTGAGGTTTCAGTCATAGCTGTAGGAGGCCTTGTGGTTGTCTTTAGCCTTCGAGGCAATCTTGACCTCATAATTGGCTTTGGACTTATTTAGTCCTCTTAGTTGTTTGATTGGTGAGCTTCTATCATTATGGGAGCTGCTCTTCCTGATTTTAGTCACAACTTATTTTCTTTTGTTGTATATCCTATTAAGGTAAGGAGTCTACCGGTGTGGTTATTTTTAGAGTTTGTTTTGGGCCTACTTCTAGTAAGTACAGCAGCTTCTTTCGAGCCATCTATATAGTTGTACAGGGTCTCTTTGAACAATTCCACATAAGTTGCTGTGAACTCAGGGTTGGGAAAGGCACTCAATTTTGACAAACTGTAACTTAATAAGATGTAGTTTGGTTTGGAATATTTCCTGTTACAAGGTTTGCTGGGGTTACTGAGATGATTTTCATTTGAAGGAGGCAGTTTTGTGGTCTTATCTCACCAGTGAGGATGTGACATGGGGGGGTTGCAGCACTCTCCCATATTATTGTTTTAACCTCTGGTGGGTGTGCACAATATCTGGTAAGGATATTTGTGTTAATAATGTCCAGGAATCGCTGTGCCTGTGAGTATGAGGTAGTATATATTTCCCAGTCTATAGAGTAATAGTTAAAGTCTCCCATAAATAGGGCATTTGGTTTAATGGTGAGTGTCAACAATAGGCTGAGGTATGAGCTATGGGATTCTAGGGAAATAGAGTGTGACCTATAGCTTACTAGGATATGGTATGAGACGTCTATGTTGATTTGCATGTGGATAAATTTCAGAGCATCCTCCTGTTTAAACATCAAAGAGTTATGCTTGTTGCTAATATAGATTGAAATTCCTCCACCTTTTATCCTGTTTCTGCAGCTGATGGTCTAAATGTGTTGAAGACAGCCAAGTCTTGTGCTGCCAGAGTACTTTCTGTGGATTTAAACCATAAGGTGATGGCACAGATGCCTATATTCTCCAATGTGAGTTGGAGGTTTTTGTTTAGGTTTCTAGCATTCAGCAGTAGCAACTTTAGGTTTTTTGGGGTTTTATTTGCTATGTCAGTAGGTCTTTCAATTTGGCATTGCCTAAAAAAGGCTTTAAGGGGTCTTCAGAATCAGGTTATAATTCCCTGGGCTGGTGGTAGGACTATGCTGGTGGATGTATACCATAACAGCTGTCCTCCAGGCTTAGTTCCAATGAACAGGCAAAAACTGCATAGATGTAGAAGCTACTTGTTAAGACAGTGCTCTAAACTAACAAGGAGGCAGTCTGATATGCTATTATCTGGTACTATTGATCTAGTGCTTTTGGTTTTGGAGAGAGATTTTAAGAATTATTGTGGAATAATTAAAGGGAGCGGCACAAACCGAATACTGTGAGGGGAGGAATGGGGGTAGGTATACCTCTCAGCAACTTAATGCAAGAAATGTGGACAAAGTGTGAAATAATGGGGGGATTAAGTTCCAAAAATAGTGGCATATTTTTCTCAGATCTGCTCATTATTTGGCAACTTCGTTTGAGAGTACAGAGACTCTGCTTTCAACTGAACAATCAATTACCCAAAAGATGAAAAAAAATATTGTGTTGCACTTCTCTTGTTAATTGTTACACTATTTTAGTAGTTTCTTAAGTTATTTGCTGTTTTTTTGCTGCACTTTACATACAAAAATTGTACTGTCTATTGCTGCTTTAAGTATGGAATTGCACTGTATTACATTATATCTAATAATTCTAGGGCTGTTGCAGTTAGCTTGTGTGGTGTTCTTACACCTGAGCTGCAAACCAGCCATTCTACATTTAGAAGGTTTTCTTCTGCACTCTTGTGGCAGAAGTATGCTAATCTAACCTATCTGAGTTGGGGATTCCTGGTGAAAGGCTTATTGTGTGCTTTCTTTATTGGTAGTTAGTTTAAAACTTGCCCTCTTTACTTGGTTTTAAGTTTAGAATTGGTGCTAAGCTGCTGTCTGTGCAGTGGCAGTTAACAGTGCTCTGTATAGATGCAAATGCCTTGATACTGACATTCCCCTAGAATAACTATCACTAATACAGTACCCAGCCTCTTGCTACTCTGGAGTAAATGAGTTAATTGCCAAGCAGCATCACTTTGTGTGGCTGCTTTTGACACAAATTCACAAAGTATAGTCCCTACTCAGACTGTCTGTGCCACCATCACAGTCCAGTTTTATTTAACCCATTCTTTTCCCCCACTAAACCCACAGTAAAGATCATGGATGGGCAGTTTCCTAATATCTCTGTGGCCAACCTGGTGGACCTGGGCATCCTGAGGCAATGTAGCAGTTGTCTCATGTATAGTGATAACTACTTAATTTTGAAACTAAAAAAAATACTATATGTTACAGATATAGTTACACTATGAAATTGAAGGCAGGAATCTCATAAACAGACAAATCAAATGCCAAACAGGTAATCAGCACACACACATCTCCTCCAACACCAAATAAGGATCTGACACATAAACCCACATAAGCAAAGTTATTCACTAGTAACTTACCAAAAACTCAGAGGCCTCCCAAACACTGCATCCAGAAACTCATATAAACAGAACAAAGTCAACAACTACAATACATAAAACAAAAGTGCAATAGTGTCTCAAAAAACAAGCCCATAAAGAGAACCACCACAAAACTTTACATACTGGTTATAGGAGACTCCATAACTAGACACACAGATATCCCCTCACCAGGTTGAATAAAAACAGAATGATGGTTAGCTGCCTTTCAGATACCATGATCCAACAGAGTACATAAACAGTCAGGTCACTCAGCCACAGTTACCAGTATGACTCTGTTGTAGTCCATGTGGGTGTAAATGACCTGAGATGTACCTCCCCGGGCTATATGAAGAGACACATGATTGAGCTCTCATATTATTTGTTACAGTTGGGCATGTGTCTAGACTTGAGCAGCAGTCTACCTTCACCAAGGACGACATCACAATATAAACAAAAAATGATTGACATCACTTTTGGTGTCAGTCAAAGGGGATCTGATATTTGTCAGCCGGGGACAGCATGATTGCCAGGCCACACTGCTTTACCAGAGATGGTCTACATCTGTCCCTTCTAGGCTTTCATATATTGGCAAAGGCATTAGCCACCCCTATAGGGCCTTTTCAAGGCAATGTCAAAGTAACCAACCTTCTAATGTAACAAAATCTTTTCTTGATATTCTTAAGGTACTGCCGCTAAATCCTAGGTGTCTAAACAAGACACTACACTCCCTAGAAGCACTCCTCACCCTGGAAAATACTGATGTCTGTGCAGTCTCTGAGACATGGCCCAAATCTGTGGAAAGCACCCTGGCTGTGCAAGGCTACAATGTCTTCTATAAGTTCAGACCATTATCTGAGTAAGAAAGAACCAAAGGAGGAGTTGTATCTATCCTCATAAAGAATAAGTACACCTCAAAACTGGTCAGACGGAATGACTCTGTCAAACTACTACATGTCCAACTATCTATAGGCAAAATCCCGAACACATCATCACTAGGTATAGGTCCCCACCAAGAAAGACATACCAAATACCTAAACTACTAGAAACACCTACCATACATCCCACTTTCTTATTCATTAGTGATTTTAACTATCCTACTATTGACAGTGGAACATATACAACCACTAACATGCAGGCTCAGAGGTTCTTGGATTTTGTCAATGCAAATGCTCTGGAACAGCTGGTCAGCAGACCCACTAGAGGCTATAATATTCTAGACATAGCACTTACCAGCATGGGGGAGTACTGCATCCTCCCAGTGTAATGTCTTCATTGGCAAGATCAGGCCAGAGATCAGTCTCCTTTGAAATTAATATAAGACCAGATACCCCCATCAAACTCACAAATGCTAAAAAAAATTTTTCCCCAAGACAAATTACCTCTTATTAAGAGATAGCATAATAAATGTCAAAGCTCCTCCATCCCAGAAAACACAGAGTCCTATGCAGAGGTGTACACCATTGCCTTGTATAGCCACTTAAGCATCATCATCATCATCATCATCATCTTCATCATTATATATAGCCACTTAAGCAATTGTATACAATTGGCAGTACTAGATCAGATTAAACCCAGGTCTTGTCAGGAAAAACAAGCCACCCTGGTGGACTGCTGGTTTAAACAGGCTACACAAAAAATAAACTAATGTCCATGAATAAATGGTAACAAGCTCAGCAGAAGAAGAAATCCCTCACTAGCCTAAACAAACAAGTCAGATACCTAGTCAAGACCTCAAAAGCAAATTATGAAGCAAAAATAGCCTCCCTAGATAAGGATAATCAAAAAGCATTTTTAACTACATCTGAAATCTTAAGGTGAATGCTTAGCTATGCACTGATAGTGGATAGCACCGCCTATACTCAAATGAAGGAAATAGCTAACCTGCTAGCTGATAGATCTAGATCAAACTTTACCCACCATCCCACCAGTTGTTCCCTAAAGTATACCTGCCAGCATTCCTCAGCCTACTATCTCAAGACAATGGATTGTGTCTGCATTCTCTAAGGCTAAAAACACAGCTTTTATGGGCCCAGACTACAAATTGCCTTTTAAATAACATAAAACATGACCTAGCAGACCCACTTACATCCCTGTTTAACCACAGTCTCCAGACAGGCTATGTTCCAGAAAAATGGAAGACAGCAACAGTCATCCCTTTGTACAAAGGTGGTCCATTACCAATCCAGGGAAATATTGATCTATATGTCTGACTAGTCTCATATGTAATGCCATGGAAAGAATCCTCATGGATCTTATCAGCGCAGACATAGGTAATCTCCACACTCTGGACCCTACCCAGTTCAGATTTGTAAAAGGTAGATTATGTCTGTTGAATCTAGTTGACTTCTTTGAGAAGGTCACCAAGGCCATGGATGAGGGAAAGACTGTGCACACCACCTACCATGACTTAGCCAAGGCATTTGACACAATTCCTCACTCAGGTATTATAGAGAAAGTCTCTCAACTATGCATAAACCCCTATGTCACTAGGTGGACAGCCATTTGTCTCACTGACAGGAAACATACTGTCAAAGTAGTTGAATCCTCCTATAGCAAGAGGCAGTCACCAGTGGTGTACTACGGGTCCCAGTGCTTGGCCTTTTCCTGTTTGGAATATAGTTTTCAAAAGTCAAGGCAGAAGAAGATGGCCTTTGGGTGACCAAGTTGCAGATGACTACAAATTTGGGCCAGTCATTATATCCCTTAATGACTGGTATAGTGCTAACAGGATTAATGCAGATAAAAATTGGTACCAAAGCCATTGATTGAAACTAAATGCAAAAAATGCATAATTATGCCCTTTGGGAAAGCAAATAACCTAGCTAATTATAATATAGACAGCATTCTCCCAAGAATGGACTCAGTGGAACATGATCTGGGTACACATGTTGACAGTAATCTGAACATTGATCTCCATGTGTCCACTGTGGTGAGAAAGTTCTTCTATGTGGCACAACTCTTAAGTAAGGGCATGGTTTTCAGATCAAAATACATTATAATTCCATTGTAATATTCCCTCATTAGACCAGTAACTGAGTACAATGCACCCTTTTGCATGGTTCTCACCAGACATCTGCAACAGCTGAAGTAACCCAGAGATTTCTCACCAGGAAGATGCAGGTTATAAAAGATAAATCATATGTGGAAATACTGAAAGCCCTGTAACTGTATTCTATCTCATACAGACTACTTAAAGGCGATCTGTATCTGGCTTACATGGCCATTTTCTACTCAGCCCTAATGGAAATGTTGCACATTCATAAATCAAACAACACAAGAGTCATTCACTCCAAGGACCTTAACCTAGCCTCTGACATAAATAAATCATGTTGGAGAGAGAGAGAGAGAGAGCTAGATATCTCAGTGGTCACCTCTTCTCTGGAAGAAGCTTCTCATTCACGTAAAGCAAAGCCCTTCCTTAACCCACTTCAAGGGCAGTCTGCATCAATTAATAGGTATTTGCAAATTTACTCCTGGGATGGTGTTTTTGTCCCTTATGGACAGAGGCAGTCACTGCTAAATAACATAGCATAGATGACTACCTAGTTCACCTCACTATTAGTAAACTAGGAGACTTTGGATAAACATAGCTAGGCTTGTAAGGGCTTTTGGGCCTTTAGCCTAGTAATCACCTATAAACCTATGAACCTATACTGCTTATAGAACATTGCTAGAATAGTAGAATTTGTGTTAGCAAGCATTTTCGGAAGGGTATGAAGTCTGAAACAAAAGTGTATGTCATAATTTAATGAGTTCAGTGATTAGAAAATAAAACATATATTTTATGAGAAACAGGCAAAAATATGAGCAAAAATCTGGACATTATGTGAAAATCTGGATAGTTGAGAGGTATGCAGGAGGGGACAATGAGAGACATTTGAAGTAACTTTTTCAGTAGTATAGTACATTGGCATGTTTCCCAGGCCAGAGTAGTTGGTACCACGGAAACAAATTTGCTGTAGTGCTAAGTATTGTTTGTATGATTCCTGACATAGTATAAAAATATTTTTAGTTATCTTTGGATGAAGTGGCAATATTTAATTGATTTCTGGATTTGTAGGTTTGGATCTTACACCTGAGTTGTTTGCTTACCTTTCTGTTTTTTCTTAAATATTTTTATTGAATTTTCCAAATGAATATATTTTGAATAACTTTGTAGAATATAACACAATTTACACAGACTAACAACAATATAAAATCAACAACTATAACATCAAAACAAACTATTTGCAAGAGTGTCTAAATTTATAGATAGTATACATTTTTCAAATTTCATTTTATGTAATGTTACAGTCATCTCTCTCCAGTAATTTGATCACTTTCTGCCATGAGTTGTAATAGGATGTGATTCTTTCTTTTCTCTTTGTAATGGTTTTCATTTCCATTCATGATACATTCAGTATGATGTTTCTGTATTCTTTAAATGTGGGTGAAGTCTTATTTTTCCAATTTATATTAATGGTTTTATGTGCTATAGCTAGTAGTCTACACAGAAGTGAGAACTTTGTTCTAGTAACACATTGGGGTATCGGTGCATTAAACAAAATCAAAGATTTAGACAACTGAAAATGATTATTAAAAACTATTTGCAAGAAATAATTAACTTTATTCCCAAATGGTTTAAGTAAATGACAATAATAAAACATATGCACTCAGGCTGCTGTCAAGTTCCTTTTGCATTTCCAGCATCCTATATTTTCTTTAAACATTATTTCCATTTTATGTGGCATTATATAGGACCTATGAATAAATTTCCAAGTGAAAAGTTTTCATTGCAATGAAGAAAAGTTTCCATTGCAATGAAAGTGATGTTTGCTTTGAGGAGAGAAATATTAATTTTTTTATCATTGTCATTTGGTATTTGATTATTGAATGTTTTATAGTAGTCCCAGAAATTTGCCTTACAGTATAACTTCATTTTTTAAATTATTTTATAGATGTTTGATAAGTAGCCTGTTCGCCCCAGATTCTCTATAGCTTGCATGGCGTGCAAGATCGGTGCAGGAGCTCAAGCAGGCAATATGTCTGCTGTGCGATCCAGGAACAGCCTGCAAGGGCGTGCACGAGCGCTTCTGCACTAATCCTGCACGGACTAAGCCCCTGTGTGCAAATCACCCCATTTGCAGGAAAAATCTATGCAAATGAGGTGATTTTGCAATCCAGGAAGCTTGCAACCGGCTGTGTAGGACTAGTGCTATCTGCAGAAATGTACTCAGTTAGCAACCGAGTACATTTCTGCAAAATCCAAAACGGAGCTGTGACAGCTCCAAATAAAGGCTGCATATCATGTAGTAAGCATGCCAATGGCCAAGTATAAGGCCATTGGCATTGCAACCAGTAAAAAAATACAAAAATCAACTTTTATTTTTTTTAGCCGATCTCGGCTGTTTAAGTGTAGGGCAGCGGCCCGCAAATGGGATCGGGGGAGAAATAACAAAATTAACCTAAATTAAGCATTGTAACTAAATGCATTATTCTGCCATGCAAGTTAATGGCAGGAAGAAGACACCATGGCCAGTGAGTAGTGGTTGATAATGGGGGAGGCTAAGTGTGATACATATAACTATGCATTACCAGGCAATCCTAAGCAAATGAGGGGAATGATAGTGAATCCCAGTTTTCCCCAGCATGTGAGTCAGGTCCCAACACTGTAAGAGTAGGAAAAGCTTGGTGCAAGCCTAGGAGTTAGGTGACATAATGGGGATGTGTCAGGCATACTGTAAGCAAATTGGAGCCCTGTGGCTCGGGTTTGATCCTAGCTTAGCACAACTAAGTTAGGGGGTGTGTCTGAATCTGTCTAGCACTCTTACATTGCGTAAGTGGATGTGCATGCCATGCACTAAGTTTTAAAAGAAGAAAAAGAAAGTTAAACCAGGAAATAGCAGCACTGTACACATTTGAGCACTTCGTTTGCGTGGCGCACTCCCGGGCTTAAACAGGAAGGCAATGGGAAGGGAAAACAGCAGTAGGAATGTAACCAAGGAGAACTAGAATAGATGGCAGGTGAAATGTATCAGAATCAGCCAATTACCCAGGCAGCAGACCAGCCCAGCCCAGAACACTACTATAAACACCTTCCCCTTTGTTTTTTCCCACACTCTACACTACCGGTTTATACAAGTGGGGAACTTTTAACAAACAAACCTACAAAATGAGAAAGGCTGCAGCAGGCTACATAGAACAAGATGTGCAAGAGGCTGAGGGTGGTGAGGATGTGAATGCTGCTGATCAACCCAGAGTGAGGAGATGGAGAAGAGTTTACAGACCCAGGGTAACCTATCAGGGGCTACATGAGCTGGAGATAGTGGAGCACTGTAGGGTGGACAGAGACCTCCTACAGCAAATTGTTGAGCTGTGCTGGCCACACCTGACAGACCAAACTGACCGAGGGGAACCCATCCCAGTGGATACCAAGGTATGTGTAGGCCTAGGAATACTAGCCACAGGTACCTCCCAAAGCTCATCTGGGGATATCATGGAGATCTCACAGGCATCAGCATCCAGAGTATTCCACCAGTTCCTTGTTGCCATGTCAGCACATGCCGGTAAGCATTTATATTTCCTCAACACCCGTAAGGTGTTGGCCAGCAATATGCATCTCTTCCACCAAATAGCAGAATACCCTGAGGTAGTGGGTGCTATAGACTGCATGCACATATGCAAAGCACCACCCGGTGATCAGGGTAGGACCTACATCAACTGCAGGGGCATCCCCTCCATCAACTGCCAGGTTGTCTGTGATCCCCAGGACATTACAATGAATGTGTGTGCTGGCTGTTCTGGAAGCTATCACTATTCCCACATATGGCATCTGATGCAGCTGTACCAGAGATTTGCCAATGGGGGCATCCCCTATGATCCCCTAGTTGGGGATGCTGGTTACACACTGGAGCCATGGCTGATGACACATATCAGAAATGCACACACACCTGAACAAGAATGCAATAAAGAGGCACACACACAAACCAGATGTATAATAGAGCATCTGTTTGGGATGCTCAGGTCACGGTTCTGTTGTCTGGACACATCCGGTGGAGCCTTGCAGTACTCACCAGCTACATGTACCCAAATTGTTATGGTATGTGCCATGCTACACAATATGATCCTGTGGAAACAGCTGCAGCAGGAACAACATGGGGCAGGGCCACACAGCCCCCCCACCAATGTCAAGGCCTGCACAGGCACAGAGTGACTCAGAGGAGGAACAACTTGAAACTGCCCCAGTAGGAAGATGGAGGCATGCCCAGTATGCCAAAGCTGTGGCAAAGAGACAATGTATAGCACATACACTGACACAGTAGGGACCCAGGGAATGACACCTCTCTCTGACTCGCACATACAGTAAAAGAGATGCCAAACATGACACTACCTATGCTCAACCATGTATCGGGAGTGTATTATGTGCATCCAACATAGGCATCCCTCCAGCACCATCCACAATTCTGGCACACCCTCAAGGAAAGTCAATCAACCTACCAATTGCCAAATGGAATAGAATGTGTCGTTACCTATATCTATGGTATGGATGTGAGCATGCAAGGGAATTGGATGGCTGAATGTTTTGCCTGCAGAAAGTAGACACCCATAGTGGCACCATGACATATGTAACATATACTGAAGTCACCATAGTAGCCTGTACTACACAGGGTGACAAAACACACTGCAGGAAATGTGCCGTGTGACATGTCTGTCCATATGACTCACACATGCCAGTCAGGCTGGTTCACATACCAAACAACAGTGTCAGCCAGCAGGCAGGTGTAGACAAACCCAAACAGACCCTGTGCTATGGCCCCTGAATGATGGCTATGGTTATCCCCCCAGGCCTACACAGACAGACTACAGCAGGTCAGGCAGTAGGATGTTAGTTCTGAAGGGTAGGAAGTCAGACACTAATGTGTAGGGCAAACAAAGCTATGATTTGTAGTACACTGGTATGCCTCTAGTCAGCATGATAGGTAAGAATACAGAATGAAATGGAGTGCCTGACATACCAGTACAGTCATAGCAAATGTGTACAAGTGTCAGGTGTGCCCCCCCATCCTACATAGTAATGTAATAACACTCAGGTGTGCCACCCCCAATCCTGTGTAGAAATGTACAAACAGACAGGTGTGCCTCCTCATCCTATGTAGTACTGTAACAACAGTCAGGTGTGCTCCCCCAGTCCTGTGTAGAAATGCAGAAATAGTCAGGTGTGCCCCCTCCTATGTAGAAATGTAGTAACAGTCAGGTGTGCCCCCCATTCTTGTGCAGTAATGTAGAAATAGTCAGGTGAGTCCCCCCCCCAGCCAATGCAGAAATGTAGTAACAGTCAATGCCAAATGCTTGATGGATACCCTGCAAAAACAGCATGCTACCTGTCGGTGTACAACACAAAGGTCAGCACTGCAGTATAAACTACCTGGACTCGATACACACATTAAATACAGATGTGCATACTGGGAATACTCACACACTTAGAAAAATGAAGGCAATGTCAGTCAACAACATACCAAAAAGTCATGCTGTGCATTCTCACACACTTAAACACATGAAGGGCATGTCTTCAAACACCAGTGGACCAGACATATCTGGCAGTCACAGTTGTTAGTGCAGAAACTCATTAGTATGCACCACTCATGCCTTGCACACACAGTGGATAGGAATACAGACATATATACAAGGACAACACACTATACTAAGCCAAATGTAGACGTACATAGATGTGTGGAAGGGGGTGACTGTGACAAGGAGCCATCCAGGCCTGTCCCACCCAGCACACAGCCAAAGTGCCCCAACCACATGAGGTTCAGATGTCACTCACTGCAGATACTAGCCACTAGTATCTGTCAGCATTACAGACTATGTGGTGCACTTGCCAGCTGTGCAACATGACTGTACAAGTAAGTAGTTATCTAGCAGCTGTATGCATGTACCTGTGAAATATGACCCTGTGTGTGCCCGCATGTGATGTGTCAACCTCTAGATGAATGGGTTATGGCCCATGCACACACACTACTCACCCCATAGCCCTATTATGAGAAGCCTGCTGAGGTCTTCCACTGTGAAATACACCTTTGGGGAAATTGTAGCCCAGTAATTTCCATGGCACATCCCATAACTGCGTACTGCTGTAGTGTGATAAATGTATCAGGTAGGTGTTCAAATCCCAGACATGGCAACAGTGTGTGTTTGTCTGGGTAGAGAACAATGCTTTTTATGATAGTCACACTCCCCACAATTGAAATGCTCTACTTTGGTAAGGCTGTTAAAGTCATCCACCTAGAAATACATCTCTAGGAAGGTTGCAGCCTAGTAATCTCCATAGCGCATGCCATAACTGCGTACTGCTATAATGTGATACATTAGTTAGGTAGGAGTTCTAATCCCAGACTTGGCAAGTGTGTTGTGTGTCTGTCTGTGTAGAGAGCAATTATTTTTAGGGTAGTCACACTCCATACAATTCATGTGATCTAATTTGGCAAGGCTGATGATGTCATCCTCCCAGAAATACACCTCTGAGAAAGCTGTAGCCCAGTAATCTCTGTAGCATGTGCCATAAGTGTGTACTGCGGTAGTATGATAAATTAGTTAGGTAGGAGTTTTAATCCCAGACATGGCAAGTATGTGTGTGTCTGTGTTTGTGTGTGTGTCTGTCTGACTCTGTCTGCATAGAGAGCAATGTTTTTTTAGGGTAGTCACACTCCATACAATTCATATGCTCTACTTTGGCAAGGCTGCTGATGTCATCCACCAAGAAATACACCTCTGGGAAGGTTGTAGCCCAGTAATCTCTGTAGTGCTTGCCATAACTGTGTGCTGCTGTAGCGTGATAAATTAGTTAGGTAGGTGTTCTAATCCTAGACATGGCAAGTTTGTGTGTCTGTCTGTCTGTGTAGAGAGCAATGCTTTTTAGGGTAGCCACACTACATACAATTTGAATGCTATACTTTGGTAAGGCTGCTGATGTCATCCACCTAGAAATACACCTCTGGGAAGAATGTAGCCCAGTAATCTCCATAGCACATGCCATAACTGCATAATGCTGTAGTGTGATACAGAACTCTGGTAGGGTTATATTCTCACCCATGACAGTTCTGGATGTTATGTGTGTATTTCAATGTCTGAGTAGGGAGCAATGCATTTTTGGCTAGTCACATTTCAAATGCCCTACTTTGGCAATCCTGCTGATGTCATTCACTGTAAAATACACCTTTGGAGAAGGAGTCCTTCCGTAATCCCCATGGTGTGTCCTATAACAGCTTCATGCTGTAGGGTGATATAGACCTCTGTTAGGGGTTCTATACCCACATATGTTGGTTGTGGATGTTTTGTGTGTGTTGTAATGTCTGTGTAGGGAACTGTTCATTTTAGCCTAGCCACACTCATTACAATTTGAATGCCCTACTTTGGCAATCCTGCTGATGTCATCCAATGTAAAATACACTTTTGGGGAAGGAGTACTCCAGTAATCTCCATGGTGCATACTATAACTGCATACTGCTGTAGTGTATTAACATAGTTAGGTAGGAGTTCTAATCTCAGACATGACGTGTCTGTTTGTAACTCGTATCCTGTGTGGAGGTGGTTGTGAGTGTGTAACAACTGGGCCCAATGTGGAGAGAATTTTGCAAATTTCTTATATGGTGGCCGTAGTATATATCACAATGTCCACCGTACATGGATAACAGATGTGAAATAGCTGAGAGGCTGGGGTGCAGATCCATACTCATACATGTGACATCAAGGCCAGGCAAGCAAAGTTAGCAACCCTAGTATTAGCCAGACAACACTCTCAATCCATGCCTCATAAACACACACACTTGCCTAATCGACACCCACTATGTTGGTAGTACACTACATATTGCCCAGTGATAGTAACTATGGAGTGATTGCAGTGGCCTACAGAGGGCATGGCACCTTGTCCATCTGTCCAACAGGCACATATATGCAGACAGTGCACCTTCCCCATGTTCCACACTGGACACCTGCAACACCTGTGGTGCCATCAAATGTGACCAACAAAAGACATACCATGCCTGAAAACATGCCCTGTATGGACAGATGCCACTGACACCAAGATATGCTATTAACATGCTATCAATGTAGGTGCAGGATAAACCTGCTGTCCATTACCAGCTCCTGCCACATGAGGCCAGGACTGGCACATCTGATGATAATCTGTGGACCCAACAAGTGCCAGACACCCCAGGTACAGTTCCACATGTCATTGCACATGCATGTGGAAGGTGTGCACATTACAGACATGGTCCATGTCATGGACTAAGGAACACATACATGGCAAGCAATGCGCAGCATTGCCCACATGCATTAGTCACCCAGGTGAATGGATGGTGAATACAATACCTACCTGTGTGGGCAAATCCAGAATCTACACCCCTGAGCCACAATGCAGACCATTGTCATGTGGCATGGTGCCAAGGTGTACCCATCATCTACCCTTGTATAGCCCTTTGGCACAGTTCACCACTACACACCCATGGATCAATGCACCCATGTATATCAGTACTGGCACTGTGTGTGTGTGTGTGTGTGTGTGTGTGTGTGTGTGTGTGTGTGTGTGTGTGTATGCTGTATGATGTGTATATTCACATTCACACTCACTGCAACCCCCATTGGCATACTGCAGCATGCCTCGCCATACCCTTTGGCCATATAACTTCTGTATGACCCTGTGGTGCATGTGATACCTGCACAGTAATGTGTTATGGCAATCTCACTAGTGATGGGTTGTATTCCTGGCCCTGCCAAGTGTATCAATGTGTGTGCGTCTCTGTGAGAATGTGGCTGTGTTGACGTTGGCACCTGTTCATGCGGACAGCCACGTGTACTACACCTACCGTATAGCTACCATTTCCCTGTTCAAGATGTCACTCAGTAATCACATATATGTTCTGAGGGCTCATAACATGCAGCCTATGTGGCACATCCAATAACTGAATATAAATGTGATAGCACTACATAGTCATCAGGGGTTTGATACCCTGTGCTGGTAGGTGAGTGACACAAACATGCTTAAGTTTTTACTCTCCCACCCGTCCATGACTTGTCATTGCCTCTGTCTGCCTCTTTCACTCCCTCTCTGGTGGATGTGGATACCTAGACCTGCTTTGCTTAGGCAGCAGCATGTGTATTTTAAGTGATGCTCATGATCAGCTGATGGCCTCTGCACTAATTGCAGCCCTCCCCTAGCTGATTGCATGTGTAACAGCTGTGGTAACATTTCCATAGACAATTGCATGGAACACACACTCCAATATCTAAGCACATCATGTTGGTGTTGGACCTTTTTATTTACTGTGAGCAGGAACTAGATCTGTTGTTTGGCAAACAGCATCTCAGATGGATTGGGGATTTACCTCTAACAACATACACTGTGGAAACAGGGTAACACACAGGAGGAGGATGTGGCTGACCTGACTACAGACTGTAAGTGCTGCCATACTGCATTTGGAGTAATGTTGTGTGTGTGGATGTGACTGTCTTACATGTTTTAATACCTGCCATGTCAGTTCTATGTTTATGAGGAATCCCCATCTGTAGGGTCATCTTCAGATTGGGCAGTGTATTGTACCTTTGGTTTCATGTGTTACCCACAGAGCATCTATGTGTGAACTGCAGAAGGTAGAGTGAGGATTGCAGTCTGTAGATGGTGAAAGCCATGACAGTTACTGACTTCATATCCCTTGTAGGACATATGTTGCAAAAAACCATGTTACAACAGTAAATGTAGGAGGTTATCACAGCAACATGTAAACATTGGCCATGTGTTTGTGCTTGCAGCCACAACTCTGTCAAACATTGTACATATGTCATGCATTAAGAGGTGCATATGTGCTGTACACCATAATTAGTGTCATCATATCTGATAACAAGCCAGTGAGATATCAGACTGCTACACATGTTATGTACAGTAGGGGTTATATTTGATGACATAACCTGGACATTCTATGTTTATTTGTACAGTACTGAGGTCTGTATACTTATGGTGAATGTCGACAGTGTGTGTACTGTTAATATGTACTTTGGCCTGTGTTCAGACTGTGGTAGATGTCATTGTTCTAGTTCCCATCCTATCTGATGTTACATGCTGCTCCACCGTATGCTACCGTATTGGCTTCCATGTTTGTAGGGCCATACACACACATGTCCCATACCACAGACAAGCATCAGAACAAACTGTGTAGCAGCCCAGTATATGTAGGGTTAGTCTGTGAGTGGCACATATGAGGATGGTGTTGAACAGATAGTCCATATACTGTAATATTATGCTAGCTTACCATATGTGACTGTGGCTGTGTTCACATTGGTTGTGGTTATGCACTTTCACACAGGTGTATCTTACTCTGTGCTGTGACATGCCTGTAGAGCCTGCTATATATGCAGGTACATGTGCATTCCCCGATAGGAGATGTAGGCCAGTGTTGAGCCAGTCTGCCTGTAGCCTGCACAGTGCATTGTTACATGCCTAGTAGCTTAGTGTACTTACCTAGTGAGATGTCATGTCCAGATACTTGCCAGATGTACTGCTGCCCGGCCTCTCTTAACAGTCATGTATGTCAGACAGAGCAGTGGGATGCTGTACAGATGTATGTCAATATCTAGTGGGTAGTATGTGGCCATGGCACCCCTGTACCAGTGGTTATTATGTGTCAGCATAGACAGAGGTGTGTGAATGTATAACCTATGGTGGCAAATGTATACCAGTCGTTATGTGTTATACCCATCTACATAGCTGTTAACATCCATATTGTCAGGCTTGGTCCACATGTTTTGCACTAAGGGGTTCTGTGTATACCTCTGGACTGTAAAGAGTGTGTCAGAATGTCCACATATATTGGCCAATATCTCTGCTGCAGTCCACAGGGGCATTATGTGCTAGCAGCGGTACTATACTATGATGTCCTTAGGATGTCTGTCAGTAGCCAATGGCGCACATGTGAAAAGCAGATGTGACCTCCCACACATGTCTGTGAAGAAAATCCCAACTACAGTAGCAATAGTCTATGAATATACCTGCTATACATACCTGACATCCCCTTGCACTGCGAAGTTGGGACTATAGGGGCTGGGGTAGGGCTAGACTCCATGTTCAGGACATACTGTAAAAATATATGTACATATAATTATCCAGATATCGATATATATATATATATATATATATATATATATATATATATATATATATATATATATATATATATATATATATATATATATATATAGATATATATATATATATATATAATTACACATATACATATCGACATATATCGATGGCTATGTATATGTATATAGATATACATATACACACCCAGATATATACATATACAGAGCGATATATGTCTACACATATACAGATAGTGATACATATGCACATATAAGTATGGATATCTGCAGATATATTGACAGTAGTAGGTATATCAGAATAGATATGTATGCACATATAGTTATAGACATATGAGAAACACAAAGGAAAATAGGAGTCCACAAATCGCAAATACCAGATCCACAGACGTTTATTTGTTAGCGCTTTCATGCACGACAAATACATGCACTTCTTCAGACGTTTGAACTGACAAACATTAAAACTTGAAATAACAGTAAATAATGACATCACAAAAACATTAGAACCATTAAACAATTAATTAAATAATTGAACCTACTCCAATTAAATAAAATAAAGTAAAAAACGTATAATACCAGAAAAATAACTAAACACTTCAAATACATATATCATGTTACTTTAAATTCAACACTATTGTTTTTAAGATAAAACTACACTCTCCCATACATCAACTAAAAAACATAATGTATATATAGTATATATTATAAAAAAATATAGATCATAACCAATGCATTCACAATTTATAAACATAATATGTAAAAAATATGTGACATACATCCTGTACTTTCACATGCAGTGTCTACAGATTGTGTTAGGTGTGCAGCTGCTGACCGCACTGCATACACACCATGTGGGCATATGTGTGCACACCCTTTTCATGACAGTATATCACACCTCTTGTGTGTACTACAGCAGTCACTGCTCCTGGCAGGAGTATACCAGCATGGGCCATCTGAATTTGCCAGTGTATGTTCAGTCTGCCCTACACATGTCCCCCTATTCTCCATGATTGCAAGGTCTAATCATGTACACATCCCATGGTGTTCACACACTATTGCTGTGTGGGTAGGGTTATAGCTGCCACAAGTCCTGAACCTGACTATGTGCAGATAGATCCATTCCTACCACCCTTAGAATCCTTGCTGCAGTGCACTGGTGTGTCATGCTTAGAACCCCCTTAGGTTTTATGCAGATGCATGACAGGTAAGCCCTACACATGTGTGTCACTTTGCAATGTCCCATACACTGAACACCACATGTTGCAGCCTAGACCCAGCTGATAATGTGGACTACTGTAATGCCTTATGCCATAGTGTATCTCTGCAGCAGTTGCCATTGTCCTACAGGTATATACACTGATGTTGCACTGTATATGAGTGCTGTTCAGAACATGGCACTACTGTAGGCCATGTCTACCACCAGTATGTTACTCCCTGTGGACACATTCTGCAATGACAGGATGTTAGTTATCATGCAGGTGCCTGACATGCCCTTCCAATACCCCATCATGGTTGCCCTGTGAGACAGTGCATTTCACAGCAACAATACATGCAAATGTACAGCATGCATTGAGGGTAGGTGTGTTAGATGTGTGCATAGAATAAACCATCACCATTACAAGCCCGGTGTGTTATGATGCAGCTACATAAAATATACTCACCAGCTACAGGCTGCTGCCTTGTTGTTATCCCGGAGAGACCTACATAAGAGGGTAAGAGATGCAATGTCAGTGGCCACACCTGTAGCACTGCTACAGGCTGGATGCAGTGCTACCATACATCAATGGTAAATTCCCACAATACTACCACATCTGGACAACTGTTTATCACTACAAGGCAGCAACACAATATATCTATCACATGTCAGATATGCATGATCTACCTGCACCAATTTGTATGTTTACACAACAGTGGTCCACTGATGTGCCCTGTCTTCTTACCTGCATGGTCCTCAGCTGGTGTGTGGGTGACACCCACCTTCATGAAGGGGTCCAGTGATTGATGGTGGTCTGGACAGGCAGGTGCCATGAGGCTGGCCAGGAGCTCCTCCACAAGTGTCGGGGGGAGGGATGGCATGCCCCCCCTGTGGCGAGGTGATCCCCCAAACTGCAGCAGCATGCCAACTGGCATTGCGAAGCAGGTCAGTACAATTATGCCGGACCTGCTCATAACTGTGGTTGTGCAGTCTGACATCATTGACCCTGTGGACTAGGGTGTTCCACAGGGTTTTCTGCCCCTGCTGCTCATGTGTGTGCCTGCCAAACAGCAGTGGATAGTGCTGGATTATGTGTGCTATAAACACGCCATTCTCAGCATTAGAATAGGTGGGCAACCATGCATGTGCCATCTTGGCTGAAAGACATAAAGATGGAAACAGGTCTGAGCAACTCATACGGCAAGGTTACCACAGTTTGTAATACCCACCTCTGTCAACCCCCACCATATCAGCTTTAACAGACTGTACACACAACTCATTAGGTATGGCTACAGCGTAACTACCGTTTGGACAGATTTTGTATTGTACCACACCTTCTGCTATGTGATTGTAGCCATGTCCCCTGTGTGGACACTATCATTGCTGGCCTGTTACAGACTATTCACCTGCATGCCATTGTCAGGCATACTATGGTTACATATATGCCAGTGGTATGGCTGCTCTGAGATTGCTGCACATCTGACAGTCTGTGTTATTGGGGATATCTATGCATGCTATTGGACATGTACTGGGATTGTGTAGATTATTACTACCAACAAATTGTTCTATAACAGTGACACAATGCCATGTATATGTTCTATTGGCCAGCTATTCCACCTCTCCACACCCATCTGTCCATGATACCTGGCCACATCACATGTGTGTCCCAACCTGGGGCCTCCCTGTGTACTGTTACAGCAATACCATCAGGTGGAACCACTAAGGGGATGCTGTCCCCCCCCCCCCTCAGAGCACACACAGACAAGTTCCTGTCCCCTGAGCTCAGGTCTCCATAGACACATGAGGGATGTGCTTCATCAGTCTGAGGTACCCAGTATACATTCTCATGGCCAACATGCACCTCCTGCTCAGCCTCCAGACCAGGCACCTTAAGGACATGGACTGCTGTTGTGAGTGGCAGTGGGTGGGAGGCTTGTTCCCATTGTGCCCATATTGGGGACCATGGGGCATCTACATCACAGACCACACACACCATCCATGGTGTTTACCCACCACATGTGTCACATACCACCCTTGTAGACTGTCCTATCTACCAATCCTGACCACCTCCACATGTGTACCTGCCATACTCCCCCATATTCCCATTGCATACTTTACAGATGGGGCAATGTGGTGCCAACAAGGGAGTAACATGTGACATATTCATCCATGGTTCACACACTGCCAGCTGTAGATATCTGTGTGTATTGCTATGTGGGCTGCTGCCTCAAACATAGCACATATCACTTTGGTAGTGATATAGAGGACATGTCTTTACATATATATGTGTTTGTGTGTGTGTTTGTACATATGTAGACATGTGCATATAGGTATATATCTATATATGTGTAGATATATGTGATGTATATATGTGCACATATATATGTCTACACATGGGTATATGTATATTTCTGGACATATATGCTGATATACAAATATATCTTTATACATTATATATGTGACATATGTACACATATGCATAACTATATGTGGGGTACGTTCAGACATCAGCTCTGCAATCTCACAACACCTTCCTGCACAGCTGCACTGTTCTGCCTTGCTACAACACAGACAGGTGCTGCATATGTACACGGCCTGACATTAGTGGGGTATATGTATGACCTGATTGCAAGTAACCCTATTATAAACCTATGGAATTCTGGCATGCTACATTACAGATTCACCTGAGTATCCTGCCAGTGGTGGCCCATGGCTCCCACATGTCCATCATAATGGCTTTACTTCCACATCCAGCTATTGGCCACGTAATATACATACTTCCCATTACACAACAGACACTGTGATGGCTTACATCTTGCCTGTCAGTGCTGACCTGCACAATTAACAGCTATGGCCCACTACCCAAAGGGACAAACACTATTTTCTATAGCAGTTGTTCAGCTGAGCATCAAAACAACAACACCTGATGACAGAGATAACTCATTCCACATCATCTATCCCATTACGATGGACCAAGTACTACATTCCAATACATGTACATATACTTCACATACCTGTTGTGGGAATGATGTTTTGTTGAATGACAGCTGGCTAAATGCCTGTGACTTCATCTGTTAGTTTGAAAAGCTTTGGCTTTTTTTTCCCTCTCTCTCTCTCTTTCTCTCTCTGTCTGTCTCTGTCTCTGTCTCTCTCTCTCTCTCTCTCTCTCTCTCTCTCTCTCCAGTGAATAGATTGTGCTGCTTTGAATAGATTGCAGCCTGGCTTTAGTAGGTGATACACTTGATCAGGTGATGGTCTCTGCACCAGTCAGTGTCCTACACTTGCTAACTGCATATAGCTTGCTGTGTAGCACTTCCAATTACCACTGTCATGGCAACCACCTGCTATAAATCCCTACATCATGTGGGCATGGTCCCTTTACCTTTCCTGTGTGATGGACATCTTTCCTGTGTGTGGTGATCAATGTTGCAGACAACAGGTAGCAATGCCTCTTACAGGAAAACTGCTGCACTCAGGCCAGCTACATGTTTGTAGGAGGTTACAGAAATAAAGACAGAGTGTGAGTAGAGTTGTGTTATGCTTTGTATAGCACTGGTGTTACAGGGTGTGTGTGTACATGCTAGTTTACCTTGGAATGCAGTCTGTCTGCATAGCTCTCAACTGTGGGCCTATCCTCTTGGTGGCCAGAGGTGTACCTCTCATGTTTTGTCTGTCCACCACAAAGATGCTGTTTCAGATATTTCACTGGCAGTGTGTGTGTTGAGTGCTATCAGTACATGGCTACATTCATTTATGTTTGTAACCTCAGTTCCCTAACTAAGGGTATGTTGCAGACTGTCCTGTAACACCAGCGTCTTGCTTAGGGTATGGCAACAGTTTTCCACATATGGGTCTGTGTTCCAGCCTCTGTCCTCCACCTACATGCCAAGTTTTGCACATATGACATGCTGTCATGGGTTGTCCTGTAGTGGGCTGTGACTATATCACACTGCCATTGCTGCCATCAGTCCACTGCTGTTGTATCCCCCACACACATATGGTGGGGCTGGGGCCATATATGTGTGGACTTCACCTGCACAATACATGTGTGCCCTTGTGCACTCCAGAGGCCAGTGTATGTAACAGTGGTATATGGCCCTGTATTATTGTGTGTAGGGGGGATGCACCATAAATGACCTAGGTTGTTACAAAATGTGAGGGTATCAGGGGTGAGCTGCCTTAAGGTATTTGGATGTACAGTACCATACACTTCACCTATTTTTACATTACTTACATAAATTAGGTCAATGCAGGCCTACTGCCTTGTGCCATACAGACTGTTCTATTTGTCAGTGTGCTTGTCATGGTGTCAGTTATTGCTTGTTATGTAACAGTTACATCCCATTTGCTCAACTGAAATCTTTACCACCTAGTGATTTTGTACAGAATGTAGATGGAGGCTGCTGAACTATACACCTGTATTACTTACTGTTGATTGTTAGGTATCCTGTGGCCCAGTCTGTCTTTACTATTGTACAATCTGAAGGGCCTGGCCTGGACAGCAACAGTTGTGAACCTTTCCAGACTATTGTATTAGTATAACTGTTTCACAGTTGCATTACTCTGTTTATATGGATGTCAGTGTCTGAACAGCTATATGGCATGGCATATGGAACTGTCATAGTACATATATAAAGGTTTTCCATTTCTGCAAACCTGTGTGTGGTGTTTTTTCCTATGACCTCTCTGTGGATATATGTTGCAGGCAGCAATTGTATGGTAGCCCATACAGTGTCCAGTTGTTAAGGTGTTAACTGTAGGCATAGTGGCTGTTCCATATTGTATGCACCTTCTACATATGTATCTTACTGTACATATCTCTGCGTGTGTATGTGTAGTCACGTGTATATCTATATATACATATATATATATATATATATATATATATATATATATCTGTATTTGAAAATATGTGTCTGTGTATATGTATCCTGGGGATGTTGATAGCTTCCACATTTTACATTTCCAATGGGAGCCAGACTGTACTGCATGATATGTTACCAATTCTAGCCTGACATCATACAGGTGGAATTCCGTACTGTTAACATCTTGTGCCCATGTCATGTCAGGTCCTGGTTATGCGATCTGCAACACTTGGTAGTGTATTGCAGAGCAGACATTTTTGGCTGTGGGGGGTATGCCTATTCGTACAAGACATATATTGTTTGGGGCCTCTCAACCCCATTAACGGTGCATGTAAACATATATGTTTTTGTTAGTCTACCATTGCTATCTACAGATGTATCGCCATATATACCTATATATATATATATATATATATATATATATATATATATATATATATATATATATATATATATATATATATTTATCTGCTTACATATATATAAGTATGTTTGTATATATCTACATAGATATATATCTTCATACATATATGTAACTTTCTGTGTATATGTCGACATATAGGTGTAGACATATATATGTGTCGATGTAGGTATTTGCATGTATATATGTTCAACTATATTTATAGATATCTATATATTTCTAAATATATATATATATATATATATATATATATATATATATATACATATATAGATATGTCATATCTGTTTAGATATTAATATATTTACATACACACATATATCTAAATGTTGGTATACATTCTCTGTACTGTTGCATGATTGGGCTGGATGATATGTTTCTGACAACATCAGATTTATGTATATCTGGCATGGCTTAGTAGTAAATCACTTTGTCTATATCATGCAGGATACTGGGTTCAAGACTTGCAGAGGCTGTATATTTTGTTGCTGGACAGAGTGATTAAGGCACTTTAAAGCAGTTGTAAGAGGGTTTGCATGGCGGTAAGCACTGCTCATTTCCGGTTACAGATTCTTATACTCAGTTCTAAATTGCTTAACCTGAGTAGGCATTGCTTACCCCTGCACAAACAGGCTTAAACCCACTTACTACTGCTTAAAAATGCTTACTGACACTTACCCCCGCACTAATTTCTTTAAAAGAAAAGAAAATGGGGTTGTCAGGAAAGTGGTGAAAAAAGGGGCACAAAGAGGGAAAGACAGTAGGGAAAATAGCCAGTGATATGCAGGAAGGGTGTAGGGAAGGTCCATAGCTGTCCATTTCTTCTACAGCAACAGCTGTGCATATACACTGCATTTGGAGGTAGATTTGGACACTCAAACCCCTGGGAGACGTGTGAGGACAACAATAATAGGTTGTGATGCCAATTAGATGGGATTACATGTGTCCAGTGGACATGTGTGTGAACTGGACAGCTATGTATGGGGCAAGAGTATTTTGTGGGAACAGATCGCCCTTTTTTTTCAGGTTAGAGTGGGATGTTGGGGAGGGGTAGTAGGTTTATTTGGGGAGGTAGGTTGGGTAGGTTAACAGACAATACAAACAAAATGCATACAGGGCAGTATATGACACATGTGGGGTGTAAATACCTTGATGGGGAAGGGTGTTGGGATAACGGAATCCCACAAGCCCACTAGTGGTAATAGTGGGACTGAGGTCCCCACCCATGGGCAGTTACCACTACACCTTTACAGCCCAGAAGGTGGCTGTGCTGGGGGCTGAGTCGCAGAGCCAGGCTGACTATCTAATCATGGCACACAGCCCTCGAGCTGGTGTAGAACATCACCAAACTGCTCACTGATTGCTCTAAGCACCAAATCCCCGACTTGGCGACAGGTGATAGGTGCCTGTCCATGCCCACTCCCAGGGGGACGAGCCCCATCCCCTGAGGTAGTTCCACCCAAAGGAGGTGCAGGACCAATAGACAGGGAGGACCGGGGTTGGGCCCCAGACATGCTGGTGCCCTGAACCATGGCCAGCTGAGGTGGGACAGGTGGGTCCGCTTGGACTGGCCTTCCCAAGCGTGCTATAGTGTTTAGATTTTATAATCATTTGAGGGTTAGTAATAGTTAACAAATTCCAGGGTTAGGTATAACAGCATGCATAGATATTCCCATTAACCCAGACACCAGATACAGAACAGTTGCATAGCAAACAGAACACATGCATATATGGGACCACAGTGTTAATAAGAACAGCATGCAAGTACATTGATGGCTCCAAGCCACCAGTGTTGGAATAATTCAATATAGCACATGCATGGGAACCATGCAAATAATTATCAAACAAGTGGACATTATCAGAGTCATTACATACCGGTTGGGGTGGGTATGTTGAATATTGTTGGAGATAAGGTGGGGGGGAGATGTCAATTAACAACTAGTATATTCCTGTAGTCCACATTACTTTCCTAGTCAGTGCTGTTATCTGTATCTTACAAGTCTTGCTACACTACCCTAGTGCCTTAGTTTGGACAGTGATATGGCTGTCGTCATCATTACACATGACCCGGTTTTACCTGCAGTATACACCTCTTTCCTGGTATACCTGTGGAGGGAATGTTTTTTAATACTAACTGTTTCTACACATACCCCTGGACTCCAGGTTGATGTTTTGCACTATGCTATCCAACTCTTTCTGCACAGACTCTGGCCATGTGTTGACCACATGCTAGTGTGCCTGGACATATCTAGAATATTGCCATCTTCCACATTTGGTGACCTGACACACACATATACATGTTTTCCTACACAGTTATATTATGTAGCACAGTGTGGGTGACAGTGACCAGTGATACTTTATTATTCAGAGAAACTGCAACACTCACAATTCCCTACAATACCAAAGTGAACAGTACCAGTACAGGTTATAATGGCCTGTATTTCTCAGCACAGTGTTCATATCCAACATACCTGTGGGAGCAATGTTTGTTAGCACTACCTGACTGTTGCCACACAAAGGTCTGGATTACACATTAGTATTATGCACATACATCTCACTCTGTTACTGTACACATTCTGGTCACAGCTTGACAGCATGGGAGTGTAGATAGGACATACTTGAATTATTACTCTCCTAACAGTTTAGGTGGTTGCTGCAGTGACAGGTGTGTTCTCATAAATGTTCAACAATCACTTGTATTCCCTGTTTGCTGGCTGAACACCTGGGATCATCCCACAGACTTACGAGTTGGACAGGCAGCAGATATGGGCCCATATACTGGACATTCTGGCCTCATCTGTACAGTTGTGGGGTATGATTCTGTATGCAGCGTAATTCCACCCCCAGGATTCAGACCATGGCTGTGTCTGCTCCAACCTAAAGACTGTCCATCACAGTTGTGTCTGCTCTATAGATATTGCTGTATATCTCCTATCTGCTTTCTGTCTTATTAATCCCCTGTGCTTTTGCATTCTGACCTTGCATAACAACACTCTTATACAGATTTCCTACACAGTTATATGTTGTAGGACACTGTGGGTGACAGTGATGTGTAATTCCTTATTATTCAGAATAACTGCATATCATTCTTGTATTTCTGGGCACAGTGTTGGTATCTGACAGACCTGTGGGAGGAATGTTTATTAGCACTACCTGAATGTTACCACACACAGTACCAGGTTCCACATTGCTATTATGCACATACATCTCACTCTATTACTGTACACACTCTGACTGCAGCTTAACAAGTTGGGGTGTAAATGGGACATATGTGGCTTCTTAGTCACATAAGGTATTGGAGAGTGGCTAGTGTGCCAGGTTTGTTGTCATAGATGTGTGTCAATCAGTTGTATGTCCTTTTTGCTGCCTATACATCTGGGATCACCCCACTGATTTCCCAGGGGGACAGGTTGATAGGCAATAGATATGGGCCACTTTAATAAACATTCTGGACATATCTGTACAGTTGTGGGGTATGATTCTGTATGCAGACTACTACCACTGGCAGGATTCGAACCATGGCTGTGTGTGCTAATAAAACAACAGTTCACATCTCAGTTGCATGTGATATTCATTTTATGTTGTCTGCATTTTCACTGTTTACTGTCTATGTGTCTCTCAGTTGTACTAAATGGCCTCAAGGGTTTACACCTGTCATATACAGGCATTCCTACACATTCAATTTATGGTGCATGGTGTGGGTAACAGTGCTTCATACAATAGTACTATTACATGATTGCAAATTTACATTACCATCCGATACCAGTATATACACATGCAGTCCAGCAGTTAGTCCTGTTTTGTCAGGATATTACACTTTTATTGACATACAAACACTATGAGACTCTTCCTGCCATATTCTCTAGTGTATGCAGTACTCGCCTTGAACAATATTGGTTTTATACAGGCAAGTGATTTACTACTACTTTTAGTTTTATTTCCTATGACAGTAAATGCATAAGTATTACTGACATGCCTCGCATCGCTACCTCGCCAGGCGACAGATGTGGGCCACCTGGTTCACAGCCCACTCCATTGCAGCTGTGGGGGACATAAGAGGAATATATAGCCATACCTACCCATGATATACCTGAGCTGGCAATTATTACACACATACTGGGGTGATATTTACACACATCTGGAACATCCCCTGCCACTTTAGCCTCTTGGAGCCACTCCTCCAAGAATTCCCCCTTATGCCACTTCAGGTCTGCATAGTGGTGCCTGACCTGCTCATCAGTTTGGGGTATACCAGTGGCACTGTTGAAGTTACGGGTGAGATGGTCCCAGGCCTCCACCTTATATTGAGAGCCCTGGTACTGGCCCTGCAGCAGTCTTTGAGCATGGTCTGTAACTAGGAGTCCTGACATGACCTTGGACTCCTGGATGCACCAGCGCTGCTCCTGGAAGCGCACACCTTCTCCCCTTACTGCCATAGTGCCTGCAACGGGAGGCTCCAACCAGTTATGAGATGTATTCCCACCTTTTGGGTTTAAGTAGGGCCGATTTCCTGCACTTTTCTGTGATTGGCCGGTTTTGAAAAGGCTAAGCTGTGGGCAAACCTGCTTACCTAGGGTTGACATTGTTTAAAGGGGTATACCACTGGGCACAATGAGTTAGCTGGTCTACAAATTGCTCACACCTCCAAAGCTGGCCTGTGCAATGCTTACCATCGCTTACATTAGACTTTCATTATAATGCCTTTTTGGCATTGTGTTATTATTCATTTCTCCTTATATGTATGCCTGGTATCCATGATTAATGTGTACATACACTCTGTGGGATTCTTGTGTATTTTTGGGGACTTCAACACTCTATTACAATTACACCTCACTTCTGGGCTTACTGCTGTACTCCAGTTCACATATTTATGTCATGTAGTGGGTTATGACACATATGACTGTATACTGATGCCTTTCACAGGTTCAGTTTGGTTATACTATGGTGAGGACTTGTTTGCTACAACCTCATTCTTCTGTACTTCTGTAATGGCTTGGTAGGTAACTACTGGGACTATGGTATATAGGGTCCTGGGTTTGAAACCTGCAAGGCTGTTCATTTTGTTGATGGGCAGAACAAGGGCCATTGGATACAGAGTGATTAAGGCACTTTTGAGCAGTTGTAAGTGGGTTTGCGCGATGGTAAGCACTGCTAACCTGCCATTACATCTGCTTACAGTGGGTTAGCTTTTAAATTGCTTAGCCAGTGTAGGCATTGCTTACCACCATGTAAATGGCCTTAAGGCTGCTTACTACTGCTTAAATATGCTTACTACTGCTTATTTGTGCTTAAACCTGCATACTAGTGCCTTATTCATTATGACACTGACACCTCAAATGTGCATTTACTGCAGTACTCCAGTTCATAAATATATGTTATTTAGTGGGTTATGCAATAAAAATATTGGTCATAATGTGCTTTGCCATGTAAAATGGAATGTGTTGCATTTGGACTTGAACCGGGAATGCCTGCTCGTCAGGCAAATGCTCTACCCACTACACTATTGTTATGCTGCTTCATTTGCATATATCTTCCTTGTTATCCTCTTCAACCTTTTAAGCTGCTTTAACTGTAGCTAAGCGATGGGCATACCCGCAAAACTATGGTTAGCTGTAATCAGATTTTAAAAATAAAAAGTTTTTTTCATTTTATTTGTACATTCTGTTGCTGTTATACATAAGGGTGACTGTTGGTGGGGATATGTAGTCACCTGTGAGCAGTCTTGCTCATTGCTTACCCCTTTCTGCTGCTCTACATTGTGAGGGCATGTTTTTTCTGAGATCTCTACTCTCAGACATGTCCCCTGCACTCTTACATGCTCCGTGTAAGCCTAGGAGCTTGGGCAATTTGATTCATTAATATGCATGTCGTGCTGCCGTCCTTTTCCTAAATGGTCACTTTCGTGCAGGACTAAGCTAGTCCTGCACAAAAGATTAGTAAATCCGGGGACATATGCTCTATAAGATTATGTATATTTTGCCAAATTGTTAATTGCATCATTTCTAATCTGTTTAAAATGTATTGCCTTATATCCTGTATATTTAACCATTGATCATCATCTAAATCAAATTTGTTTCTTATTTGTTCCATTGTTAAAACTTTCACAGAATCTAGTAACTGATACCAATAGTTCAGTCCATGGTTGCTAAGAATCTTGATTGTGCCTATATCAAATGTTTTAATGCTATTTTGTGTACATGCAATAGGATATAGCAAGAATGACCAGAGTTTTATGTTAGGAATTTCTATTCATAAAGGTTTTATATCCCTTTAATATGTTATTTATGAAATTGGAAGTTATATTGCTGTGTTTATTTTCTACAAAATGTTCTCTCATCATGCAAAGAAAATTATTCAACACCATTTCTGTATGTTGTAATGACAGTTTAAGACCTGATTTTAACCATACCCTTTCATGCATATTGGATAGCCATTACATTGCTTTACCAAAGCTAAAACAGAAAAGCCTGTATGTTCACACTTGATTTTGTTACCTATAAGACATTTCATTACTAGTTGCAGTCACACCATATCACCGTGGCACCTTTCCCCCACTTCATAACTTATCCCTTATTGCCTTTTGTTGTACACACACATTTGTTTAATTGGCAATAACTCTGTAGTTCCTTGCAATTAATTTAATACCTGTGCTTACTTGCTGCCATGCTCAGCCGGTAACACCCTTTTACCTCTGAATAGTGGCTCAACTTTCCTCTAAACTTCAAGTGAAATTTTACATTTAATATTTGTTTACTTCTCTGTCTTAAGAACAATCTCATTATCAGGCCAAAATTTATACAGTTATTTCCCTGCTCTATCATGGAACAAGCTTCCCGTGACTCTCAGAGATATCACCCCAGTCCATAAGTTTAAGAAAGCTCTCAAAAACACCTTTCCAGTACTTGGATCTGTTACTGTAATCATCCTGCCTGAATTCCCTTCTCTCCCCCCGATACACTTTACTTCCTTACCTCCCTTATTTACACCTCATCCCTCCCACTAACTTTTCTTCTTAAAAGTTAACTCATTTTACTACATCATACTATTCAACTTCCACTCATCTCTGTACTTGTAACCTACTACCTGCTTCCTATTTACAACCTTGGCTCTCACAACAGAATTCTACACCACTGGTAACCAAAACTCAAACTGCCTTTAAATTGCTCAGTTGTCCACTGATGACAGTCTACAAATTTTACTACCAGATTCTTGCAGTTGTCAGGTCTTTATACTAAAGCCTCCATAACTGTTTTGTTTACATCTCCACAACTGATTCCACTTACTTGTATTTGCAATATCTGTTGCATAATCATTTTCTTCTTTGAAATTTTTATATTTGTTATATAATTGTTGTTAATATTGTAATGTGGAGCTTTTCTCCCCTGGCCTCTGCTGAAAAAGAGCAGTAGCTCAGTCAGACTATCTTGGTCAACAGATGGCAAATAAATCAATCAATAAATAAATATGTTTCCATTTGGCAGAGTAAGCAGTATTTACCCATAATGAGATTGCTTTTAAGTTAGAAGACAGTGCATATATTTATATATCTGGAAGACTAATTCCTTCTGCTTCTCAGTCATTTAAATGATGATTCAAAGTTATTCTTGGTTTACTAGGATACCTTTGGAAGTTTAGCATTAGTTTGTTAAATTGTTTTATATAAGATTTGGGGGAGGGATAGAGAAGGATTGTATTAAGTATAATATTTAAGGGAAATTAGTCATTTTAATTACATATAGCCTGTCTTCCATTGTATAAAAGAATGTATTCAATTTCTGAATAAGTATTTTAATATTAAGATATTAGTGTAGTTTATTGTCATTGTCTTGTCTAGTTCATCTGTTAATGTGCCCCCTAAGTATTTTTTGTTTCATTGTCTGCAGCTATATATTTAGAAAATTCCTTTCCTTATCTACATCTTTCTTACTGGAATTTATAAATAAAATATTTGCTTATTTTCATTAAGTTTGAGATCTGAGAGTTTCTGAAAATATTTAGAGCTTTTAGTAAATTACCAATCCCTGGGACTCAGCAAGCAGCCATGCAGGAACAGGCAGGGACCGTTCCTGTTCAGCACAGCAGCACGCCATGCGTATTTATGAAGGCACGCTGCCATGCTCTAAAACAGACATGGTTCCATGTACGAGCGCAGGGGTGTGTCTGAGAGCACAGCTCTCACAATACACATGCCCCCTGCACTCCAGAATTGCCATTCAGCAATTAAAAACAAGCAAAAAAGATTGTAACACCCCCCAACCCATCAGGATGACAAATCTGTGGTCAAAGGCATAAGGAACAATCATCCCTACCAGGCATACCTCTCAACTGTACAGATTTTCGCAAAATGTCCAGATTTTTGCCTCATATCTTTGTTTCTTCCCTCTAAAATTTGTACCTTTCTGGCAAATAGTTGAGGATTGAAGTTGTTAAATAATGACAAACATTTGAGTTTAAAACTCCACATCCTTCATAAAATGCATGCTAATGTAAAACCTATTATTTTATCTATCGATCTGATGAAGTGTTTGAAATGAAAATGCTGTATTTTAACTGTCTGCATTTATGTGTTTACTGTGTGATTTGTGCACATATTAAATCGGTTTTAAAAGGCTTCCAGCTGGCTTCTGGTCTGTTGGTATCTTGGATTTGGTTATTGGTCTCTTTTGGTACCTTTTGGCTGTTTTTTCAGTTCTATTATTCTATATTTAAAATCTGTCCCTATTTGTCCCCCCATCATTTTAGGCTTTTCCCAGATATTTTACTCTAAGAGGTAAACTACCAAGCCAAAACTTGTTAGGATAACACAGGTAGCATAAGCACATAGCACACACCTCCCAACCCATCAGAGTAAGGAATGTGGACAAAGCCAAAAGGGACAATTGTCCCACAAAGCAGAAAGTTGATAAAATAACAGGTTCAGCATTAGCAGGGATATTCTGAAGGGTGTAGATAAAATAACACAGTAAAACTTTTTTTTTTATAAATGCGATAAAGTTTAAGCGTAGCTGCGTGGGTGTGTTCTTTGCTTAGCTACGCTTAGTCCAGCTTAAACAGCACAAGAAATGAAATAGCAAGAGACATCCAACGTAAACAGTATTGCAATAGTATAGTGGATAGAGCGTATGCTTTGTAAGCAATCATTCTTAGTTCAATCTCTATTGTAACCAATTTGCATTTTACATGTGAAAGCAGTACATAAACATTTTTTTTTTATTATTAGCTACTAAATAACATATATTTGTTAACCGGAGTACTGCAGTAGGTCCAGATGTGAGGTGTCAGTTTAATAAAGTTGTGAAACCCCCATATAAACACAAGTGCCCCATACAGTATAGTCACACATGAATAAATGCAATGAAAGCACATTGGGGATGTCAGGAACACTAAACACATTTATAATATGTAATGAATGATGAATCAATACCATACAGCAGATAGCCTAGAAAATGAAAAATAAGCAATGCAAAGCATTGCACAGCTCTGTTTACCAGATGTCAGCATTTTGTAAATATGACTGCTAAGCAATGAGTAGCTCAGCTAAGTGGATTTTCCCATCGGTAAGCAGTGCTGAACCTGTCCCTTTAAGCACTGCCAACCATAGCTAAGCAGGTCTGGCCGTAGCTTAGCTTAGCTCAGCATATTTAAAACCATACAATCACGGCAAACAGGCAGGAAACTGGCCTATTCAAACCCCCACAGGTGGAAATACAGCTCATAACTGGTTGCAGCTTCCCACTGTAGGCAGTATGGCAGGAGTAGATGAGGGCATGCACGTCCGTGCGCAGCGCTGTGGCATACAGGAGTCCAAGGTCATGCTAGGAGGCCTGGTACAAAAACATAATGAGAGACTGCTGCAGGCCCAGTACCAAGGCTCCCAATATAAAGTGGAAGCCTGGGACCATCTCCCCCGTGATCTCACCAGTGCCACTGGTATCCTGCACACTGGTGAGCAGGTCCAGCACCATTATGATGACTTGAAGCGGAGAAAGATGGAGCTGTTGGATGAGTGGGTCCAAGAAGCAAGGCAGATGGGTGATGTCCTAGCAGTGTGTAAGTACTCATACTAATAACTGTTTACTAATGTCCAGCCTGTGTATATGATGGATAGGTATGCCTAAATATTTCTCTATTTCCCTTACAGCTGCAGCTGAGCAGGCTGTGAATCAGGAAGTTCATGCTAGTAGGCTGCAAAGGCTACATCACAAGGCTGGTGAGTAACAATCCCGCTTATAGCACTTATAACAAATAAATATAAATTACTAGAAAGTCACCTGTCAGTATAAAAACTGTTGTATGGGTTGTACTGAATAAATCAGACAATATGACAGTAATAGTCCCATATAGGTCATATTTAAATAAAACTGCAACTGCCTGGCAATAAAGCTAACTAAACTAAATCCTGGACTGGTTGTGTTTACTCTGGTAAAATATGGCATTTATTGTTGCATTCTCTGAATAGTAATGTTGTGTTAACCACTGTTACCCACACTGTGCTACATAAAAAAAATGTCAAGGAATGTCTGTATAAGACTGTTGTAAGTACAAGATCAGATTGTACAACCTAGAAAGACTTAAACAGAAACACTGAAGAGATAAACAACAATATCCAAATAGCACACTCTGCTGTGATTTAAATTGTTGTATTTTTAGCAGAC
>NC_056745.1:1092121744-1092164244 GCF_019279795.1 Protopterus annectens
AACAAAAACAAAAATAATACTAAAAAACAAAAATACTACAAAAAAAAAAAAAAACAAAATCAAGGAAGACATTCAAGTGGTACACAGAAGAGAGCACAATAATAAAACAGGTATGTGAAACATATCAGCATGTAATTGAATGTAGTACTTGGTCTGTAATAATGGGATAGATGATGCTGAAAGATTTATATGTGTCATCAAAACTTGCTGTAATGATGTCCTGCAGAACAACTGCTATGGACATAGTATCTGGCTCTGTGGGCAGTGGGCCATACCTGTCAACTGTGCAAATCTGCACATAATGTCAAGATTTAAGCCATCATAGTGTTTGCTCTGTTCCTCCAAACATGTATATTAGTCTGGCAAATACACACACACACACACACATACACACACACACACACACACACACACACACACACACACACACACACACACACATTCACACACACACACACACACACATATATATATATATATATATATATATATATATATATATATATATATATATATATCTATATACATTTTCCCTACTGTTGAATGACTTTGATGCATGATATGTTTGAGAAAACATCACACGTATCTGCAGCTCAGATGGCTTAGTGGTAAATTCCTGTGGCTATGGTGTGCAGAGTCCTGGGTTTGACATTTTCAAGGGATGGTCATTTATTTGTTGGCTAGGATAAGGGCTGTTGGATACAAAGTGATTAAGGCACCTGTAAGCAGTTGTAAGCAGATGCAAAATGAACAGTTATGTATGGTTTGGGAACAGATTGCCCTTTTTTTGTTAAGGTGAAAGTGGGATGTTGGGGAAAGATAGTAGGTATATTTGGGGAGGTAGGTTGGGTCGGAAGAGAGACAAGACAGACAAGACAGAATGCAGGGGTGGTATATGACACATGGGGGGTAAACACTTTGGACAGTGAGGGATGTTTTGAAATTGGAAATCCATGAGCCCCCAAATAGAAACAGCAGGACTGAGGTCCCCACCCATGGGCAGTCACCTCTGCACCTTCATGGCCCTGAAGGTGGCTGTGCTGGGAGCTGAGCAGGAGGGGCAGGCTGACTCTCTAATTGCACCACCGCCTCAAGCTGGTGTAGCAGATCCCCCAATTCTCTGTGGAGCTCCCTATGCACCAGACTATGTACCTGACTTCAGGTGACAGAATCCTGTCTGTGCACACTCCCGAGAGGGGTGAGCACCATCCCCTGAGGTGGTTCCACCTGAAGGTAATGCAGGACCACCAGACGAGGAGTTTCTTGGGTGGGTCCCAGACATGTTGTAGTCTGGTGCCATGGCCAGATGTGGTGGGAGAGGTGGTTTTGCAGGGAACAGCCTTTCCAAACATAATATTGTGCTGCAGTTTAGAACATGTGTGGGTTAGTAATAGTCAACACAAGCAAGGATTAGTTATAACAGCATGCATAGATATTCCCATTAACCCAAAACACCAGATTTGGAACAGTTGCATAGCAAACAGATCACATGCATATATGGAACCATAGTGGCCATTACAATTGCATGCAGGTTACATTGATAGCAAAAGCCCATCAGTGATAGTGTTTCAACATGGAACATGAATAGAAACACATTTCAATATTTGTTGCACAATAGGATATATGCCCCAACAGTAGGTTTGGTGTAAACATACCCATTGATTTGTGTGCTCAGATTATTGTTGCAGATATTGGTGGTGGGGGGGATGTCAATTAACAACTATTATATCCTTGCAGTATGAGGTCCTCAGACCTTTTTTTTCCTGTTTATGTCTTCTAGGTACCATGTCCTGGGAGTGTCTTCCTGCTTATACTCCCCAGGAGAATGGTGTAATAATAAACTTCCTTGTGCAACACCACAGAACCATCTTTGGACATATGGCCCATGATCTGCAGGAGAACACTGCCCTGTGGAATGAGCTCATCCACAGGGTAAACAATGTCAGCCTGCATAACCGCAGTTATGAGCAGGTGCAGCATTGTTGCACTGATTTCATCCACCATGCCTGGCAGTGTGCTGCTGCAGATAGAAGGGAACAGCTAGCCACAGATGGGGGTCATGACATCCAGCCCCCACTGACACATGCTGAAGATTTCCTCGTCAGCCTTGAGGCACTTGCCTGCCAGCCAAGCCAGGTCCATGATGATAGCATTGTGGAGGTGGGTGCTACCCACACAATGAACAAGGAGTGTGCAGGTAAGGCCCCAGTGCACATTAGTAGACTGTTGCTTATCCATCTTCATCTGCAAAGTATCTTCATGCATATGTCAGATAACACAGTCTGCTGTTGCAGTGTAGTAATCAACAGATGTGCATAATCTCTAGTATTGTGGGTTTGTACTGTTGATGTACTGAAATGCTGATCCCACCCTGTACCAATGCAACAAGTGTGTCTACTGACATTACATCTCTCACACAACTATGTAGGTCCCTCTGGTATACAACTGGGGCAGCAGCCTGTAGCTGGTGAGTATGGAGTTATTTTGTTCAAGTTTGCCAATAGAACAGCCATGTTATGGCCATGGTATTTGCCATGCACACATTTAACATACCTACCCATAATGCATGCTGTACATGTGCACCTATTGTTGCTGTTACCTGCACTGCATCACAGTGGTCAGCATGGTGGCATATCTGAAGGGTATTTAAGAGTCCTGCAGTATACCTAACAACATGTCAGTGCAAGACGTGTGGACAGAGATGACCATAATGGTGGGACACATGGCTTACAGTAGGGACATGTCTGAAACATTAGCCTTATACAGTGGCTACAACAGTGTATACACCACTATTACAATGGCAACTGTTACACAACGGCATATCACAATACCACACTCCACACCTTTTAAAACCTATAATGTGATCCTAACTTGAGCAATGAATGTGTAATATGGAATCCTATGTTAGTACAACAAATATGGGGATTACATACCTTAACAAACACTTGAAGCATATGTGTGCACACACTCCAAATAACATATTGTGGAAGCAACTTTTGAGGTACTGACAGCATTCACTCTTCATGAGTATACACCGTCCATCAAGTACAGGGCCTCAATGTCACACCAAGTAATGGTCTGCTGCCCAAGAAGTATGTCCATGACATTTACCCACTCACCTGCAACAGAGGCAGCCATGGCTTGCACACATCTTACAAACCATGGAATGGATCCCATATCCAAAAGGTAGCTCTCAGGAGTGGGAAAAATAACCTTACCTCACCATTGCATATACCATGGCAAACAGTGCAGACAGTCATGTATGTGGCTATGAAGTATGGGACAACACTTGCCAGTACTGAGATGCATGGGTTCATTGCTTCACAGGTGTGTAGTACATGAATGGGCCTGAAGGCTGTACAAGGCTAGATAAAGGGAATGCATTGGTAGCAGGCCACATGACAATGGTCTCCCATGTGGCTCAGGGGTGTATTCCCTGAAGTGGTCCCCATGCGTGGGTACTGTATTCACCATCCACTCATCTGGGTTATTATTGTGGGTCCCAGTGATGTGCACTGATTCCCATGTATGTGATTTATATTCTATAACATGGACAGTGTCTGGGTTGTGCACATGTCCCAAACGCATGTTCTTTGACATGTGGAAGTGTACTTGAGGTCTCTGAGGCATGTTGTGTAGACAGATTGTTATTTTCTGATGTAGCATTCCTGACCTCATTTGGTGAGACCTAGCTATGGAACTGAGGTTGTGCTTGCATCTACATTGACAGCATGATATAGGTATTCAGTGGAGTTACTGGCATCTGTCCATACAGGGCATGTGTACAAAGCATGGTATTCCCTTTGTGGGTTACATTTGTAGACTGTACAGTTGTTGCAGGTGTCCAGTGGGGAACATAGAAAAAGGGCCACTGTAAGCATTTATTTATACACTGTGCAATAGAACAGGGTGCCATGTCCTCTTACTTGCTGGATAACACACACTCAGTCAGGTGATGTAGCATATCACAGTACTTTCTGATGTCAGTGGTACTGTTGTGGCCAGCAGGCATGCAGTCCACTGCAATCACACCATGGTTACTATCTGTGAGGCAGTATGCAGGGAATTACCAATATAGTGCTTGTTGCCTAGCCAAGTGTGTTTGTGGATTGTCTACACCAGCCTCTCTGGTGTTTGACATCTGTTGTTCTTGTAAGGTGGACATTATGAAATATACTAGGTCCTCAACATAATAATCTAGCAAAACCCACCCCACAATGCATCCTGTTATTACACAATCACAGCAAGTTTCACAGAGGATAATGATTACAGACACACACACATGCACTTGCCAGTACTGAGATTCAGTCCCCTACCTAGCTAAATATTGCTACAATAGTGTACCACATGCACCACAGAGCTTATAGAATGGATGTGGTCCCAAGGTACTTCTAAGGTGAGGAACATCACCAGCCCTTATAAATACTGGCATTGGGTGATGTAGTAGGTGAGAGATCCCAAAAATAATTTTAGCATAAATACACATTTACATTTGTCAGGGGTGAGGTTCAAACCTCTATCTAACAATCTTTACAGATTATTACGTTATGCATTTACCACATGCACCACTGACTTGACATGGCTTAGGGTTGGCAACAGGTACTTCTAAGATGGATGATATCTGTAGGACTGCTAAAGTCAGGCTCTGAAATGTGTACTGGGTGTAAATGGGGCCAAAATCTTTGAGCTACACACAAACACTTGACACAGATGAGATTCAAACCCATACCTGTGTAGTTATGGCTACTATATTATTCCACATTTATGGCATGCGCCATGGAACTTACATGTTGGAGAGTTCTCCACAGGTATCTTTAAAGGTGACTAACATCAGCAGCAGTGCTAAAGGAGGAGTAAGGGGAGAGTAGTAAGTGTGAATGTCCATAATATCAGGTATTATCAAGGACACACACACACTCTCTCTCACATAAACACACACAGTTTCACAGTTGGCTGGGATTAGAATTCCTACCTAACTAGTATATTATATTATAGCATTACACAGTTATCACATGTGCCACAGAGCTTAGAGGGTGGCTCATGCTCCAAAGGGGTATTTCAAGATGACTGGCATCAGCAGGCTTGCTAAAGTAGGGCAATGGGAGGTGTAGTGACTGTGAATTGCCTCAAAATCATTAACCTCTACACACACACACAGGGTTGCACAGTTGCCATGTCTGGGATTAGAACTTCTACCTAACTAGTATGTTACACTAGAGCATTATGCAGTTATCACATATGTCAAGGAGATTATAGGGCTGGTCCTTCTTCAAAGGGGATTTCAAGGTGACTGACATCACCAGGCTTGCTAAAGTAGGGAAATGGGAGTTGGAGTGACTGTGAATGGCCTCAGAATCATTAATCTCTATGCACAGGGTTTCACAGTTGCCATGCCTGGGATTAGCACTCCTCCCTAACTAATAAGTTACATTATAGCATTACGCAGTTATTGCAAGTGCCACAAAGCTTATGGGGCTGAGACTTGGCCAGAGGGTTATTTCAAGGTGACTGACATCAGCATGGGTGCTAACATGGGCAATGGGAAGTGCAGTGTGTGTGAATGGGCCATAAACCATTCCTCTGGAAACACACACAACACTCAGTCACACATAACTTTACATTTGACAGGACTGGGTATACAAATACTAGACAAATACTGATTTGTACTATCATGTTACACAGTTATAACAAGCACCACAGGCGCTATAGGGTTGAGGGCTACCAAAAGCAAATGTCTGCAGTGATTGACATCGGCACATCATGTGATATTGGCCAATTGGATGTGTGGTGGGTGGGACAGGCCTCATGATGGAAATCTCTCTGTCACTGTCTGTCTCTCTCTTCCTCACATCTCTGTGTGTGTATGTGTGACCTATTATAGTGTGTTGGCTTTGGATATGTGTGAGTATTCCTTTCCAATGTGTGTGCAAAGCATGACTGGTGTGCAATGTGGTGTGTGTGCATAGACATCTGTGACTAACAGATATGTATATCCACTGTTGTTGTCAGACATGGGCTTCATTTCTCTAAGTGTAGGTGCATGCCCAGTGTGACCTTTTGTATTTTGTTGTCAGACGTGGGCTTCATTTTTCTAAGTGTAGGAGCATGCCCAGTATGACCTTCTGTACTGAGTGTGTGAATCCATTCCAGGTAGGTTGTACTCCAGTCCAGGACTTGGTGTTCTACACCTACAGTAGGCAGCCTGTTTCTCAGGATATCTGTAGATAGGTTGACAATATGGAGTCACAATGGGCGAAAGATAGTGGGATACTGTAACTATTGTGTCTGTTATGCTTGAGTTACATTGTTGGTGTTAGCAGATATATTCAGACATATGTACTGTTTTACACTGTGATGTATTATGTCATCAACTACTGACATATATACTTATTTGCTCACAGTTATTTCCTGGGAAATACAAGATGAATGAAGCTATGTCCAGTATTGTGGTCTGCAGCTTACATATTCTTGCACACTCATGCCATTCTGGAGGGGTAGCTGCAAACACTTGCTAATGGGTTTGTGTAAATGGTTTAGCACCTTGGTACTGTGGTGGCTGAGGATCCCCTGCTTGTACATCTATTGACGTGACTGAATGGCCATATCCTGCTGTGGCCATACCTCTCAGCTGTACAGATTCATCCAGGTTACCCAGAGGCAGGGCTCGTATATCTGGTCAGTTCCCCTTCACATTGTGGTTTGCAAGCAGGTTTGTATCCACCCATTACTGTGTTTGCAGGCAGGGGTAATATGGGCACACTTCAGAGTTTCAGACTTCACACATTTCATGGCATCCATGCTTCTACACCCCCCACTCTGTTATTATATCCTCTTCCTAACATTATGCAAGCGATATCTGAGAAGTATCCCTATAGTTGTCCCTTCATCCCAGCAGTATTTAGGGGTTGGTCCACACTTCCTGCAGTAGGACATGGTGGGCATGCTACTGGGATTTGTCAACATGACCTTGCATATGTGTTCTGTGGACAGTGTTATGTTGTTAGTTGGTACCCCATGAGATAACATACATTGGCAGTATGGTTGAGCCACAGGCCTTTGACAGAGGACTGTAAGGCATTTGGGAGTGATGCAGGCCATCTGTAGTAGGCCAGTGCATTCTGTCACTCCTACAGTCCTAGGCTGTGAGCCACTGGATTCCCCTGGGGTGACAGGGTAAGTGTGTGAGGTGTTAATGGCAATAGTTCCTGTCCATATTAATCCAGTGTTCTGGGTTCTGGCAGGGTGCTCCTTACAAATAGGGACACACCTGCATGGGACACCTCTTCAGCATGCTGCATTCAGTGGGAATTCCCATACAGAAGTGGGAGTCATACTGTACTCATTCCAAACAGCAGGGATATGACCTGTGATAAACCTGTGGCTGATGGTGGGGTGAGCTGTGTGCATGTGTAATATGGAAGCTTCTTGCAGCTGACTTACAGATATACTTGGGCATTCCCCTTATGCTGTCTTGTGCATAGGCAATCTCTCATTATTTCATAACTGTGCCTTTTGTGGTCTGCCAGTGATTGGCCAGACTACATCAGTATTTCATACTAAACAGACAACTAATGTGCTGCTAACCTGTATGTACAATTCCAAAGGTGTGTGCAGTTGACAGTTAAATTTTATGCACTCTGTCTAGGGTACTTCCACCTGTGTACTGTGTAGCTCATGGCATGTCCATCTTTCAGATGGTGACAGATATTGACATCTGAACAGTGAGTATGGATGACTGCTGTATTGGGTCTTGCTAGGATGCATTGTGTGCATTGTGGTTGGCACTGCAGTTAGAACATGGCCCTGTCATCAACAGTACTGGCCATAGGACACCAAGACACAACCCTCCATGCCTACCTGCTGACCACTTCCACACAATATACAACACACAACAACCTAATACACAGACCCCTACATATTGTACACATGCAAAAATCCATCCTGTAAATTGGCCCAGCTCAGGTAATCTGTCTTTCACTGTTATTAAACCCACACGTACATGTTACTGCATTTCTACATAGGATTATGGGGGGGGGGGGCTGACAACTGTAAAAATTTGCTATGACTGTACTGGTATTTCAGGTACTCTGTTTGCTTCCATTTCATTTTGTATTCTTACCTATCATGCAGACTAGAGTCATATCAGTAGAGTACAGATCTTAGGTTTTATTAACCTATATTTCAGTTTTAGACTTCTTACTTAGGTTTTATTGACCTATATTTCAGTTTCAGACTTCTTACTCTTCAGAACTAACATACAACTGCCCGACCTGTTGTAGTCTGTCTGTGTAGGTCTGGAGGGGGGCAGTTCTCCATTGCCATCATTTGGAGGCCTTAGCACAGCCTTTCGTTATGGTCATCTACACCTGTCCTGCTGGCTGAGGCTGTTGTTGGGTATGTGAGCCTCACTGACATGCATGTGTGTGTCCTATGGACACACATTTTGGTCACCACATGTACTGCAGTAGGATTTGTCACCTTGTCTAGTACCACCTACTTTGTTGACACCAGTATTTGTTATGGATTTCTTGCTGCCCATATAGGTAGCAACTATCTGCTGCCATCCCATTCAGCCACCCAATTCCCTTGCATGCTCACATCCATACCATAAATACAACTAGCAGAACACGCTACTCCATTCTGCAACAGATAGAAAGAGTGACTTACCTTGTGGCTGTGCAGTGTTGAGGATGGTGCTGAAGGGCTGACTGTGTCAGATTCACATAGTACACTCCCTATACATGATAAAACACAGTTAGTGTCATATTTGGCATCCCTTTTACTGCATGTGCGAGTCAGAGTTAGGTGTCATTCCCTGGGTCCCTACTGTGTCAGTGTATGTGCTATGCATTGCCTCTTTGCCAAAGCCTGGGCATACTGGGCATGCCTCCTTCTACCTATATGGGCAGGCTCAGGTTGTTCCTTCTCTGAGTCACTCTCTGCCTGTGCTGGCCTTGGCAATGGCGAAGGGCTGTGTGGCCCTGCCCCATACCGTTCCTGCTGCAGCTGTTTCCACAGGATCATATTATGTAGCATGGCAAATACAATCAAAATTTGTGTATATGTAGCTGGAGAGTACTGCAAGGCTCCACTGGATATGTCCAGGCACTGGAACCATGACTTGATCTTCCCAAACACATGCTCTATTATGATTCTGGTTTGTGCGTCTGCCTCATTATGGAGTTCTTGTTCAGTTGTGTGCACATTTCTGATGGGTGTCATCAGCCATGGCTCCAGTGTGTAACCAGCATCCCCCACTAGGTGGCCATATGGGATGTCTCCACTGGCAAATCTGTGGTACAGCTGTGTCATATGCCAGATGTGGGAGTTGTGATAGTTTCCAGGGCTGCCAGCTCACACATTCATGATAATTCCCTGGGCATCGCACATGACCTGGCAGTTGATGGAGGGGAAGCCCTTGCGGTTTATGTAGACTCTATGCCACTCACTAGGTGGTGCTTTGATGTGTATGTGCATGCAGTCTTTAGCACCCCCTACCTTAGGGTATTCTGTTATTTGGTGGAAGAGATGCATATTGTTGGACAACACCTCACGGGTGTTGAGGAAATATATGTGCATACCAGCATGTGCTGACATGGCATCCAGGAACTGGTGGAGTACCCTGGATGCTGATGCCTGTGAGATTCCCCATGATATCCTCAGTTGGCCTTTGGAAGGTACCTGTGGCTAGTAGTTTTAAGCTTACACATACCTTGGTATCCACTGGGATGGGTTCTCCTCTGTTGGTTTTGTGTGTGAGGCATGGCTGGCACAGCTCAACAATTTGCTGTAGGATGTCCCTGTCCACCCTATAGTGCTCGACTATCTCTAGCTCATGTAGCCCCTGGTAGGTTACCCTGGGTCTGTACACTCTTCTCCTTCTCCTCACTGTGGGTTGGTCATCAGCATTCTCATCCTCACCACCCTCAGCCTCTTCTACATATTAATATATGAGAGTGACAGCAGCCCCTACCATTTAGTTAGTTTTGTCAGGTAAAATTTCCCTGTCTGTGTACACCAGTAATGTAGAGTTGGTGGGGAAAACCAGAGTGAAAGGTCTTTGCATAGTTTATAGTAGTGTGCTGGGCTGGGCTGCTGCCTGTGTAATTGGCTGATTCTGATGCATTTAACCTGCCAGCTACACTAGTTCTCCTTGAATGCCTTCCTACTGCTGTTTTCCCTTCCCATTGCCTTCCCGTTTAAGCTCCGAGGCACGCCGCATATACCCAGTGCTCAGATGTGAACATAGCTGCTATTTCCTGTTTTTTTTTGTTTTGTTTTTGTTTAAAACCCGGTGTGCATCATGCACACCCGTTTAGGCAATGTAAACACTGATAGTCAGCCTCAGACACACACCCTTTCCTTAGCTGTACTTAACTAAGGGCAAACATGGGACACAGAGCTCCAATAAGCTTGCAGCATGCATGACACTCCCCCTTATGAGGTCATCTACCTCTTATGCTTATACCATGGTGTTGCTGCACCTACATGGTTGGATGCAAGCTAACATTGACGGGAAATCTGTGATTCAGTATCAATCCCCTCATTTGCATAAAATGTTAATGCATGGTTACAAAACTGACACTCAGCCTTCCCCCTTAGCAACCACTATTCCATGGTATTGTTGTCTTACATTTAATATTATGGCAGAATGCTGATTTTGGTTTAAAAGCTTATTTCCAACTTTTTTCCTTATTTTCAGGCCGATCCCATTTGTGCACTGCTGCCCTACGCTTAAATTGCCGAAATCGGCCAAAAAAAATATAAGTTATTTTTTTATAATTTTGCAATTATTTCCCATGCCAATGGCCATATATTTGGCCATTGGCATGCCTGCTATATTGAATACATGCTTTCTTTGGAGCTGTCATGCCCCCATTTTGTAATTTATAGAAATGTTTTTGGTTAGTAACCGAATACAATTCTGCCGGTTACATTATTCCTGCACAGATGCCTGCCTGCTTCCTGAATCACTAATTCACCTCATTTGTATGGTTTTCACCAGAAAATGGGATAATTAGCACATAGGAGCTGTGTCCGTGCAGGAATAGTGTAGGAACGCTCATGTATGTCCCAGGAGCTCGTTCCTGGATTGCTCATCAGCCATATTGCATGCAGCAGCTCTTGCACTATTCCTGTACACCATGCTGATCTTGCTGAATCCTGGGGATTGTCTTTTAAAGTTAGCAGAATATAATCTGCAAACAACTGAACCTTCATTTCCAGACTATTGTCAATCTATATGCATTTAATATTTTTGTCCATTGGAATACAATTTGCAAAAGGTTCAATTACTGTGACAAATAATAGTGGTAACAAGGGGCATCCATTTTATATATTCTAGGGATTTTTCATAAAGTGATTTAATTAATAGTATGAATTTTTGTAAAAATCCATATTCTTCTAAAACTAACTATAGGTAATCCCAGTGAACAGAATAAAAGACACTACTTATGTCTAAACTGACCATAGTCACGCTATTTTTAGTATAATTAATATAATAGGTAAAGATATGATTCTTTTAATATTATCATATGTATTTCTGTCTTTCATAAAGCCAGTTTGATCTTTGTCTATTACTAATAGAAGAAATTGTTTAATTCCAGCTGCATGTATTGCCATGAACACCTTATAGTCAGTATTAAGTAAAGATATAGGTCAGTAAGATGAACATTCATTTGTATTTTTATCAGCTTCAAAATATGTGATATTATTGTGTATTTCCAAGAAGGGGAAATATTTTTTTTTGTCTTTTACTAATATAAACACTTTTAATAATAATGAAAGTGCCTCTTTGGTTAGTAGTTTAAACTTTTCTGGGATCATATTATCTATGCCGGCTGCTTTGTCTAGCTTTAAGTTATTAATTTGGGATTTAAGTTCAGTCATAGTTATCTGTTTGTCTAATTTTATATGATTATCAGTAAATCTGGTTTTGATATGTTTACTAAAGAAACACTTTAGCATGCTTTCAGTTATTTTTACTAAAGAAAGACTTTAGTATGTTTTGAGTTCTATCTTTTCCTTTTGGGTATTAACATTATTAACATTATGTAAATATGATTTAAATGCTTCTAGTATCCCTTCTGAGTGTGATATTTTCTTTTTAGCATCTGAAAAGTATATTTCCTTTATCTGATTTTCATTTATGATCTTTTTAGTTCTATTAGCTATTCTTTTCTGATTCCTTGGATTCCTCAAATAAGAACATAGCTTGATCTTCTCTAGGTTGAATATTGTCTTATGATGTAGTGCCTCTAGATATTTTGTATTCATTTCATCTAGTTCTCGTATTAAATTCATCTTTCCCTTCAAAATGTCTAGTTTTAGTGTATCAATTCATGCTTGTAATTCCAGTAAGTCTTTGTCCTAGTGCTTTTTCTTAAGATTGAACCATGTTAATGCTTTACCATTTAAGTATGACTTCAGAGTCCCATATATATATTTCAGAAACATCTCCAGTAAGATTTGTACTTAAAAATGTTTGTATTTCTTCAACATAAAATCCATTAAAATCCTTTAGAGTTGCTATATATGAAGGTATTCTAGTTACATTTATTTTATTCTTCATTTTGTATTCAAGTATAGGTCAAAAGTGATTGTATTATGGTCTGACAATAATCATTTGACTACTTTGACTTAATCCAGGTTTGAGGCTAGATCTCTTGATATGTATACTCTGTCTATTCTTAAATGTGTGCCATAACAAAGAGAATAATGTGCAAATGCATAAAGAATAAAGTATTAGGTTTGGCATATTCATTAGTATATAAAATGTTAAAAGTTTCAATAAAATCAGATAGTACCTTAGATATTGATGTTTTCTTTTGTGTGTTTTTTGCATCAGTGTCCCCAAAGTCTCCTGCTATAATTATTTACCCTTTAGTATGATGTACAATATCTTCCAAGTGTTGGTTTTCTATTTTGACACCTAAACCATGTACCTAATAAATATTTTTGGAGTGCAAATCTTCACAATGTTAATAAACAGAACATCCCTGTTTTATCATGGCATGTATTTAAAATTTTTGGCATTAAAGTTGAGGTTTCCCATAAGACTCCTCTTCTCTTTTGTTTATAATGAGAACTAACTAAAACTGTATAGCTATTAGCATTGATTTTATTTATGTCCTCTTGCATAAGGTATGTTTCATGTAGAAAAATAATCTGAGCATTAAACATTTTCAAATATTTCAGGAGACCTCCCATTTTACAATTATTATTCAAACCATTTACATTAATGGAAATACATTTCATAAGTTAAATTACTATTACTTAAAGGCTAGTCATGTTTATACATTTTTAACAGTGAGAAAACAAGTTTATTAGAGATAATGATGTATTTTCATTTGATGTATTTCAGTAATTATAACTCATAGACATCTAATAAATAGAACTGAACAATAAGACATTACAAACTGAGATAAAAAAAAAACAAAACAGACTAACCATCCTATGGGGAAACAAACCCCAGCTTTGAATAGACTAGCCATTCAAGCACACCCTCTAATACTCCCTCCAAGAGTAATTACTTAGCTCAACTAAACATTCTCTCTAACAAAAAGAAGCTTACTATATCTTATATTCTTTTCATATAAAATATTTTTTCACAATCTTAAAGTTCAAATCTAAGAAAATACTTTAAATATATTCATATTACTATACCACTCATATTTTTTAACATTAAAATAGTAAAAAGAGAAAAGCAGCACACAAGCAGGCCCAGGTGTCCACAGTACAAAAAAAAACACAAAATCGACAAAGAAAAGCACTGGATAAACTGAGAAAGTTCCTTATATGTGTTTAGAACATTAAAATGACAGTACTACTTATAAGCAATGCACCATAAGAGAATATAAGTAAGCCACTGGGAAATTTCAAGGTTTATTACAGAAGGGACAGAGATTAAGATATTTTATATTGGATGATATTGATAAGAAATTTGGGACTGATAATTGTGAAATAGCTCAGTTTTATTTGTTTGCCCAAGGTTCATAAAGACATTCAGAACTCTCTAGGTGATCCAATTGTGTCTGCATGTAACTATTTCCTTAATAATATGTGAATATTTTTAAATAGTTTTCTTTTACCATATGTTACTAAGCAAATTTCTTTTATTAGGGATAGTTCTGATTTTTTGGACAAGATACTTTCTTTACAATGGACGAGGGATATGTATTGGCTAACTGCTGATGTGAAAAGCCTGTATAATAGTATAAACCACCAACATGGATTGGAAGCATTAAGAGCTACTTTGGGAGATTGTCCCCTTACATATTATATTTAAATTAGTAGAGTTTTTTGAAAAACAATTATTTTGAATTTGATGGTCAGTTATTTCATCAAATAAGGGGCATAGCCATGGGGGCTGCATTTGCCCCCATGTAGGCAAATATTATGATGGGATTGCTTGAGGTGGAATATCTTTACCAATAGGATTTTTGTAAGAAATATGTGGTGAAATGCTATAGATACATTGACAATTTAATCATCATTTGTAAAGGTGGTTAAGAACAAATCAGACACTTTATAAATAGTCTCCAGGACAATAGATTTTTTTGGTATGATTTGATGGTTTTCAACGGGGCAATAAAGTTAACTTTTTGGATATTAGTTTAGAAGGAGGTAGAGATGGGAAAATTATTAGTAAAGTTCATCGTAAATATGAGGATGGTGTCCATTTTTTGGAGGCCCATAGTTGCCATCCTCCACATCTCCTTAAATCTTTTCCTTATGGAGAATTTGTCAGAGTCAAAAGGTTATGTAATAATACTAATGAGCTAAACAATGAATTACAGAAAACAGCTCAATTATTTATTAAGAGAGGTTATGATACTAACAAAGTGTTTGCTTTACTAGATAAAGTTAACAAAACTATTACTCATCAACCCAATAATAGGCAGGATGAGTGTTTTGTTAAACATGGTGGTAAGTTAAATAATAATTTAAATAAGATGCATGTAGTTATTACTTATGACCTTTTAATCGGAAGAAGTAAAACAAATGATTCAATATTACTGGGGCTTTTTATTTAAGTACAGAGATCTCACACATATTCTTGATAGAATTCCCAGGTTTTCCTACAGAAGGGTTAAAAGCATAAAGGATGTGTTAGTACATGCTAGATTTTCTATGTCTAATTTGAGTTTAGGTGTTAATCCTACTACTGTAGGTACTTATCCTTGTGGTAGATGTGTAACATGCCAGTATGTTAGCAAGATATTTAAATATATTAATGGGCTGCCTTTTCAGTCTAATGCTATGTTTTCCTGTAATACAGAAGGCATTATATATGCACTTAAATGTCCTTGTGGCATGTTCTATATAGGTAAAAGCAAGAGGGCTCTTAAGACTAGAATTTAGGAACATGTCAGGGACATTAAAATGCAAAAGTAGAGATCTCTCTTACTATGCATTTTAAAAAAAAATCACAATGGTAATCCTATGGGTCTGCTAGGCACATTTTTGGAACATATTCATATTAATAAATATGGTGCTGATCGTAAGAAAAAAACTTTTGTATAAAGAAACACTTTTAATACTGAAATATGGCACATCAGCCCCCTGGTGGCATTAATTCAGAATGCAATTGGAAGGTTCTTATTTAGTCATGTCATGTGATTTTAAAATTGATTCATTGTTTAATTTACTTTATTATATAAACTTGTGCTTTAGTTTTTATTTTGTATTCTCCTTGGAAGGCTATTGCTGAGTCACTAGAGGTGTTATTAAAATTGCTGGGAGTGGTGGATCCTAGTTTCTTCAGTCATTTATTATTATTAATTTCAGTCTTTTTTAGTTGTTTTTGCAAATTATAGAAAAATATTGGTGCATTTTTAAAATAGACCCTGAAAACATCACAAGTGTTGGGGAGCCTCCACGTATTTTATATAAAAAAGACTGCTGTTTAAAAACTCTTTAGAAATATAGAAATTCACTGACCAAGAAGGAAAAATGGTGAAATGTGGTCACTGTACACAATGTCAACTTGTGTTGGAAGGGAGTAAGATACAAATTGCCAATTATGGGATGATAAAATTGTGGAAAAAATATTATTGTAGTACCAAAGGTGTGGTATATATTGCTTTATGTCAGAGATGTTCATGTTTTGTATGTAGATAAAACAAAAGGTAACTTAAGATGTAGAATCTACCACATTGTCATGATGTACAGAAAAAAGATCTGAAGAATGCATTATTTAAACATATTCACAAAAATGAAAACCATTTTTTAAGTTTGTTGCTATTGATCGTGTTGATTTATAGCAGAGGGGTGATGCAACAGAGGATTTTTTGGAATTGAAAGAACTACAATGGCAATTAAGAACAAATGCAACTGTTTACCCAGGTTTAAATTAATTGTTGTCATTCATCAGTATTTTGAAGTTAAAGTCTGCTTTTGATTTATAGTTTTGGAAGGTACATTTGACTATTTTTTGCATCTTGGGAAGACAACTGTTTTAGGACTGAGATTTATATATGATTAATTGGTTTATAAAATATGTATGAACAGTTAAAAGTGTATTGATGTATTGATATTCCATTTTCAATGGGTTTTATGGGATGCTGTTCCTTTATCTTAATTGGGGGGTTGACAGCAAGTAATTAACCTATAACAATTGTTTTTATGTGTATATAAGTGGAGTCATGGTGGTTTGGTTTTAACTCTGAAGAAGTCCTTTTACCAGTGACGAAAGTGTTCAATAAATGTAATATCGTGTGATCTTCCTATCGGTTCTTTTTTTTGTTTTTTTTACAGTTTTTAGTGATAACTGTAATAAATCCTATTAACTACAGAAGTAAAACTCATTCCTTATCATTTTTTAAATGTACATCAACCATTAAAGCATTTTAAGCCATTAAACATTCATAGAGCAACTTCTGAGACACAAATATATAATTTTTTTATAAAGCTTAGATCATCTTGAGAAATCTATATTAATTCTGTATGTTCAAATAGACAGTTTAAATGTACATTTGACTGCTTTCTTAAGCTGTATATCTAAGTCTCTATGTCTACAGTACACTGAAGAACATACAGTGTGATGCATTTCTCAGAAGTCATTTTCAATTATATTCCTTCTTCTCATTTTACTTTATAAACACGTTTGAAATTATGTCAGCAAAACTAACTTTTAAGTGGAATAAGCAGGTAAATCATTGCTTTGTTTTATATATTATACTATTATCATCTACTTCATTAAATATGTTAATTATTTGTAGATTACTAGTTCAAACATTATCTATATGTCAAGTAGTAACATTTAGAAGTAAAGAAACAAGAATGAAATGTCTTTACTTTTTTCCCTTTTGGGATTGTAGTTTTGAAGTTAAAATGCATTTATGTTGTTGCATGTGTTAGGAAGCTTCATATATTTTCCATTTAACTGAAGTGTGGGTCCCTTTGAATAATGTGAGTGTGCTATAAAAGAAGAAAATATGTAAAACAATTATTTAAAAGTTACTTATTTAGTCTATTCTTCTTTTCTTCTGCTTTTTTTTCCCGTTCATTCCTCTCCTCTTGATGTTTGTGAGAAAAAACAGCCCAGTCCATTTCTTCTGTTTGATTTAAAGTTTTGTTAGATGTCAAAATAGATATAGCTGCATCCAAGGTATCACTGGTTTTGGCCCCATCTGGAAATAAGATTTTAAGCCTTGCAGGAAATAATAAATAAACTTTATATTGTCTCTTCTTCAATTATTTTATTGAGGGCAGGTTCATGGGTTCATAGGATGATACTAGGCTATTGGCCCAGAGGCTCTTATAAGCCTAATCAAGAATTAAACCTCTGTTCCCACAAAGTCAGAACATGTTTTCCATGTCCAGTAGGGACACAGGTGGGATCCCAGGGGTATATGTTCTTTTTCCCATCCAGTCATTCAAGTTATTCTTAAAGAGGGCTAGTGAGATACTTTACTTGACATAGAGAGGAAGTCTATTCCAGAGATTTAAGTTGTTGGGACACAAATCTATCCCGCTAACAAATTCTATTAATGTCACAAACCAGGTTGAGACCTTGCATGTCAGTTGCGCGAGTGGAGTTTGACTTACGGATATGCAGCAACTCCATCAAGGCTGAGTCTGAGACAGCCTTGTATGCCAGACACAGGTCACCTCTGAGCAGTCTGTGCGAGACTGAGTAGAAGGACAGGGCTTTTAGCCTATCTGTATAGGATAGGTGTTTGAGACCCTGGATTTTCTTGGTCAGAAACCTCTGTGGTCTCTCCAACTGCTGCATGTGTCTGGCAAGGCACATGCCAAAGGGGACATTGTACTCGATAATGTCTCTGATAATGGGCAGACATTTCTTTCTTTTTGAGATTACCCCTGATGAGTAATCATTGTGAAATCTTATTATATTGTCTTTGAATTTGAGAAGAACGTTTGACCATGCAGTTTTTAGCACTAATTCCTTGTTTTGTGAAGAAATAAATCTTACTATTATTGATCTTGGACTTTTATTTGCTTTACTAGAAGGTGAAGGTACTGCCAGTGACCTATGGGCTCTTTCAATTCCATAAGAAAGAGACTCATATAAATTTAGCACATTGGGTAGCTATGTTGTGAGAAAATGTACCATATTGCCTCCTTCAGTCTTTTTTGGTAGCCCATAAATGCATAGGTTGTTTCTCCTTGACATATTTTCTAGGTCATCTAGTTTATTTAGTAAAAAATTATAATGTTTTGAGAGAAAATCAAGCTGATGTTCTTTTTCAGTGAGCCTGCCTTCCATTTCATTTAGTGCCTTTTCTATTCCAGCAATCTGAGTCTTATGTTGTATTATTAATTCTTGAAACTGATCCATTTTGTTTTATACATTATTCTTTAAAAGAGTCAAGTTTATTGTCCATTTTGTCAAACTTCAAAGATTGATCTTGCATAGTAGATAGTAAGGTTTGTAGTTCCTTCTTCATTATCTGGTCCTGTGAAGTGTTCTTTGAATAATTCATTCTGAAGAGAAATCAGAGCCCCTTCTGTTGAATTTGACAGAAAAATCAAAGAATTAAAATAAACTAATCCAGTTTAGACTTTCAAAGATTATAGTAGGGGTTACTTGATGAATTCCAGAAGTTTAGAAGTCCTGTTTTTTAAAACTGTCAAAAATATTACCAAGATAGCAGAGCTAAGTAAATGTGCTGTTAACCTGCCAGGATTCTGGCCACACCCCTGTGTTTACCTTTCTGATGCCACATATAGTATGAAGTGGTTGGTGTTTATTTCTTAGTGTCAGCAGTTTTTTCCCCTTTTATTGTAAATTTTGTTGATCCTGAGATTCCACCATAGGAACCTGTCTCTAAATTTGGCATTGTATTTTTGGCAGATTGAGAGAGATGACAAAATGCAGGATTTTAGATAGGAGTAAAAATAAGTGGCATACAAAGACACAGTGGCTATTAAATCTACTTGGAATTGACAGCTTTTAAATCTCCATAGATCATACATGATTACTAGCAGAATGGCCCTAAAGTAAATCTCTGAAGTCAGCAAGTTTAGAGATCACCTTAAGTTGAGTCAACTTAGAAAAAAGAATGGCACAGTGATTAGATTTGACCAAAGCAGGGGCGGCCCATGCTATTGGACTGCCAGCCTGCAGCCCCCCCAGCTGTAAAAAAATAAAGAAATGAAAATAAAATAAAAGAAAAGAAAATTAAAAAAAAATTGCGCATGCGTACTAGTCCGGACAGCTGCTGAGACAGTCTGGAGCATGCGCAGACTGTTTCAGCAGCAGTCCGGACTGGGAAACATGTACGAGCAAGATCCCAGAAGTCTATGCAGTTGTAACTGCAATAGACTGTCCTGGAAACTTCTCATCGGAGTCAGACTGCAATGTCAGCAGTCTGGATTTATGTGGACGGGCGGGAAAATCTCATGATGTGGGACGGGCATGGAGTTATGGCACAAAGGGACTGGTTTGCAGCTATAGCTATGGATTTTGAGTTTATGTGTGATTTGGAACAGGTTTGCAGCTACGAGATCTACTACAGGTAAGTGTGTGTGATTTGGAACAGGTTTGCAGCTACAAGATCTACTACAAGTAAGTGTGTGTGTGTGTGTGTGTGTGTGTGTGTGTGTGTGTGTGTGTGTGTGTGTGTGTGTATGCCCCAGTTGCTATATACTGGGGGCTAGACTCATGGTGGTGTGGTAGGGAATACCTCAGGCTTGAACCCTGTACCTTGTATGCAGGTATTAAAGACCTGAATTCCCTACCAACCACCATTTGTAAAACAATTGCAGATTTTTGCCTCATATTTGATCTGATCTGTTCCTCATAATATCTGTGGTTTCTAAATGTTGCAATGCTTGATATTTGATGGTGCAGTGGTAGCATTGTTGCCTCACAGCTGCGGTTCTCAGGTTTGATTCTTAGCTGGGGTGCCTTCTTTGTGAGGTCTGCATCTTCTCCCTGTGTTTGTGTGGGTTTGCTTTTGTGTCCTCCCATGTTACAAAGACATGTCTGCATTATTTCTTCCTGGGCCTCTGCTGAAAATTGTTTTTTTTTGTTCCAAGTCAGACTGTCCTGATTAACAAATGTTAAATAAAATTGGCAGGCATTTGAATTTCAGACTTCAGGTTTCTGAATGTTTAATTCCTTACATATTTGATGGTGCAATGGTAGCATTGTTACCTCACAGCCATAGGTTTTCTGGTTTGATTCTTGAATGGGGTGCCTTCTGTGTGGAGTCTGTGTCTTATCCCTGTGTTTGTATGGATTTGCTGTCCTGCCATTTTACAAAGACATGTGTCTGCAGTGTTTCTCCCTGTGCCTCTGCTGAAAATTGTTTTTGTTCCGTCAGAAGTAAAATTGACAGGCATTTGAATTTCAGACTTCATATTCTTCAGAAAATACATAGTAACACAACCTAAGTTTATAAGATGAATATTTGAAATGTGTCCTTATTTTTGGGACTGTATTACCCCATTATTGGCTTTGTCCAGGTTTGTTGTGCTAAGTTTGACAGCTATGGCAAGAACTGAATTCACTGAATATGTTTGAGGGCTGTATTCCCTCATTACTGGGTTTGTCCAGGTATTTTGTGCTAAGAGATTGACAGCTATGGTGAGAACTGAATTCATTAAATGATAGCCATTTAAGTTTCAGTCTTCCGCTCTTTCACAAAGCAGCTGATTTGGAGTAGTGGTATGTTGCTCTGACTGTTTTGCACAGGGACCTTGGCAGTAAAATGTATGGTGGTAACACAGCATTTTTCTTTCACAAAGCAGCCGATTTGGCATAGTGGTATGTTGCTCTGACCCTTTTGCACAGGGACCTTGGCAGTAAAATGTATGGTGGTAACACATTTTATTCTAGCAACTTTCCAAGATTATACAAGCAATGTTTAATGTGTCCCTGGTTTTTGGGCTTTTGACCACCACCCCCTCCCAATAAATTTGGCTTTTTCCAGATTTCTTGTGCTGCGAAGTTGAGCTGCAGTTGAGTATTGAGTAGATTTTACAAGGAGCTGAGAGCTGCAGGGGAAGAGAAGTTTAGTGCATGCGTTTTGTTTCATAGTTTACTGGAAAACTGTTCAAAACAATAGGAAGGTGTATCAAAGAGCACATGTATGTTTCATATGCAAGGGGCCTATGATTTTTCATTGAAAACAGCCCAGAATTAATCTTTATCTGCCACTGGTAAAATGTATTTTCTTTGAATGTGGGTTTCAATGCTGTTTCAATGAATGTGAGTTTCAAGGGCAGAGAAGTTTTAATGCTAAGTTTGTTTAGCAGATGTCTTAGTGTTTGTGCTGTAAAATGCAAAATAAAACTTTTAAATGAAGTCCAAATCATCATAGAAGTAAATCAGTATGCACATTAGTGTTTATGGTAAATGGAGTGAAATAGCCAAGTAATGGATCATTGGAATGGCTGCAGGGGGAGGCTCCATTCGACCATGATTTTGTGAGGGGGAAGGGCAGCAAACTTAGACAGCCCCAGCTGAACTATACCTCCCAACTGTCCAGATTCTCAAAGAATGAATAGATTTTTGCTTCTTATTTTTGGTTTGTTCCTCATAAAATTTGTGTTTTTTTGGCAAACCATTTAGGAATTAAGTCACTAAATAATGACACACTGAGTTTCAGACTTCATAACCTTCAGAAAAATGCACGCTAAAGTATGACCTGTTGTTCTATCAACTGTCTCAGTTTATACAAGAGCAATTTTTAGTACTGTTTATATCTTCCCCTAATATATTTGGCCTTGTCCAGATTTATGGCATTAACAGGTTGAGAGGTACATGCAAATAAATTGCTTTATAGAATTAGGTATAGCCAAACCTCTCAACTGTCCCTGATTTTGGCTCAAAATGTTGCTTTTCCCCCTAATTATCCCTCCGCAAAATAGGAATTTTGGAAGAAAACATGGAATGTTTACAATTAAGAAATAACTGTAATAATCAGAGTTATAGATTACTTCTATTTCAGAAATGCATGTAGATTCTTTTATTTTGTCAGCTGCTCAAGTTAGCAGTACTAATATTAAAGTGTCCCTTCTTTGACAGGTTCCCAGCTGTATTGTGTGGCTATTTTATATTTTTACATCACATTTTTAGTCCATTTTCCATAAAATTGTGTTTTTTTTGCAAATTAGTGACAAATCATTAAAGACTGAAGTTAGAAAATAATGACAGACATTTGAGTTTCAGATTTCATACCCTTCAGAAAATTCATGCTAATGCAAGACCTATTCTGTTATCTTTCTAAGTTTATAAGAGCAATATTTAAAAATTATCCTTATTTTTGGGCCTTTATCCCACTTCTTTGTATGGCTTTATCTAGATTTCTTGCTCTGAGGTTGAGAGGTATGACAAATGTGTCAGGGCCATCACAGTCAGCCAGAGACATTTCAAATTGTGACATACTTGTTGCACCCCACTCCCCCATGTAGTGATTCTGGATGTGTCGAAGCAAGGCAAGGAGCAGTTATGCAGTGTAAGTGTGCAGAGTATTCCCCCATCCAAGGTAGACACAAGTACTAGAGTGGCTTTTCATCTGTCCTTGATTTTTGCAGAATGGTCTGGTTTCTGTCATATTTTTTGTACTGTTGATTTATGCTTATTACTCAAAGTGCCTGTTGCTCTGTGTTTAAGTAGCAATACTTTAATGACCATCAGGTAAGCTTGGCTGAGATCGTAAGATGCAAGTAAGCTTTAATAAGCATACTGTTAAAGAACTGCCAACATTGAAAGCCTTTCTGTTGTTGCCATGTAGATAATACTTAACTAGATAATGTATAGGCCTTGGGTATTGAAATGCATATGACAGTATTTGGAATAAAGGACAGGATTACATTATTTTAAGAAGCTCATTACACTTGGAGACTTCCAGTCATCTCTGCAGGCTTTACCCATAAACTAAACAGAATGCCAGTTGTGTGGTCTATAACCTGTACAGTAATCCTTTTAAGCAATGTATCTTGAGCTTGTTTCTTGTTCACTTTCCATTTTTTACTTTGATCATGTTGTCCCCATGAAACAAGTAGATAGTTGTCAGGCAGCAGGTCTTTTTTTTGGATAAGAAACATTTTTACAAGTGGGGGCATCAGAGATTTCTACTTTCAGCATGTTATTTGGTACTTTAATAAAGCTGAATATAAATTATAATTAGAACTGCAGTGCAAGAAGTGGTTTGAGTTGAATGCTGCTTGTTTTTCTTATACTTGATTTTGACTGGCATTCCATTAATGTATTTAAAAAGTAATTTATTTTTTCATGCCTCACAACCTTTTTGTTTCCATCTAGATATTAAGTAAGCTGTCATGCAGCCAATGCATTGAACTATTTTTATTCTTCTACACTTCATTTTGTCTTGACTGGACTCTCATAATGACGGTTTGTCACCCAGGGCAGTGTATTTAGTTAGTTTTTGTGGTTTTGAGCATAGCTCCTCCCCGTTCTAGTTGGCCACACCCCTTCCCATTGACCCCCACCCATTCAGCTGTCTCCTGCAGCCCCCCTTTGATTTGAAGTCACCAGCCGCCACTGGACCAAAGATGGGGAAGGTACTGGTGCAGAGCATAATGGTGCTGTGTTAGTGAAAAACAGATCAAGTAGATTTTACCCCTAATAGGGGAGGGTGCCATATGATCTAAAAAGTTAGTGTTAATAATGTCCAGCAACTTATTTGTTGCTTGCAGATTTAGTAATTTATGGAAGGGTAATTCAAATCTTCAAGAATAACTTCATTATGTTTAATAATTACATATTCTGATTTTTTTACATATGTATCATAGACTTTTTGAAACATGGAAGGAGTTTTTTAAGTCAGGATGATATGATACTTGGACTTGTTTATAGATTCCAGGATAAGCAGGAGTTTTAGGTTGTTATCCTGCAGGGCTAGTCTACCCATTTAGGACATGGTTTACTCAATAAGAAGTATCCAGGAGAAAGCTATAGTATTAAGCAGACCTTCATATAAAACAGATACTGGGGAACTAGCTTTTTCCCATTCAGGACTAGCATAATGGGACAACCTCCCACCTGAAATCTGGATCCTAGAATAATTCATTGAGTTCAAAAAGACCTTCTCCAAGCATTGTACAAGGAAGCTATTTGCCAACAAACAATGTACTACTTCCAATAAGGCAGTCAGCACAAAATCTTGAATTCTACCAGCATGCTACCTCTTCCATGACAGTGTTTCACTGTTTTTTATCATAACTGTTGTCCTGCTTTTTTCTGAAATGCTGAAATTCAAAATGGCCTTTATGAATATACTATAAATATTGAAAACTAGTTGGGTTTTGCTGTTAAGTGTCTCTGCTATGCTTCTCTGTACATAAAACTCTATAACAAGGATAAGGATCTCCAACAAGCATATTTGTTCAAAGACCCTTTAAAACATGTGAATTTGTATTTGTTCTTATGTAATATATGCTTCTTGATTATTCATGTTGTTTGCTGTTGATTCTATACTTTCAGGCTGTGGCAGAAAATGGTCTTCAGACAAGCCCAGTAGCCTGGTTACCAAACAGTAAATAAATAAATAAATTGTGCCCAAAAAGGCACTGCGGACGTTAAAAAAAAGTCTTAATCAATATATAGATCAACCAATAAGAAAGATGAAGGCACTCCTGATGAAGAAGACAGGACTATTGCCTGTCTCGCTCACATTGGACTACCCCCCGAATGACATATTTTACAGAGAAAATTGTGGAAGACTATTTTTTTGCTTGTTTTGTGGCAGCATTCACTACAATGGCAAGATATTGATAAAAGCTATTTTCTTTCCAGCATCATGAATATACACAGAGAGTTCAATAATGCCTCATCTCTTCAAGGTGGAATGTCTAAGGTCATTCACACTCATAAGCAAGGACCAGATCATGTGAATACTTATAGTGAATGCATCTGGGTGCCTTGGTGGGTTTTGTATTAATATAGTACCTTGAATGCAGTCTGTGCACCATGGGCATGGCTTTATTAATTGCCAGATGAAATGGGTGTGTCATGCTATGCAAATGATAGATGACTGACAGCTGTGCAGATTTGATCTGACATCATGCATAGCAATTACAATGCATTGCGGAAATTATTTATTATTAACACATATTGCATCTCAGCTGTTTCATTCGTAATTCATGCCGCAAATGTTATGTTAGTGTAAAACAGCAAGTTTTCATTTACTGCTATGCAAGCAGTATAGCCACTAACACACAGACACACAGACTCATACATTAATTTTGACTTTAGTAATTTAAGCCTTCATGTATTACTTTTTATTTTTTATTTATTTATTTATTTTTGTATGTTGGTTAGCTTAATGGAACTGCTAAAGAGTGGCTGTTAATGTGTTTTTAAGTGCAAGAGGAATACACTGCTTTAGAAGAGCAGACACAGTTGTTGGTATTTATAAAAACATTGAGAACCATGCACCCTTGTATTTTTTATTTATTTTACTTTATCTAGGAATTTAAATGAACAATTGAAGGGTTATTTTTTCAAACATCAGATTACGGGAGGGCTATTTCTGAATACTTGTGCAGCGAGATGCTCAAGGCAATTATTGCACCTCTTTCTGCCTCTGTACTTTGATGTCATTTCACAAAAAGGCAGAGAAGTTTGTTATGTTTACTCTATTGGCCCCCCAAAGAGCACACTTGTGGAAAGTATTATTCATAGTGACTATGTTAGGAATGTCATGGATCTAATTTTTAAACTGTACAAATCCCTGCTGTAAATTGAGTGCATGCATCCACATCTGAAGCTGTAGCAGTGTGAGATGCTAATGCGTTTCAGCTATTTGGAAATATCTGGATTTTAAAATAATTCATTTTCTCTTGCATCATCTTTCTGATTCTCTTCATTTTAATTATTTTCTTATTGGTGTCTAATCCTTTTCACTCTCTCTGCTCAGTACTACTCATTGTTTATTGCTACTGTACATACTAATCCTATTCTGTTACTTATAATATTCAACAGTTGTCCTTTAATCAAATTTGTTTTAGCAACGGAGATCTAATACTTATCCTTCAGATTAGTGTAATTACGCAGTAAATCAGTGCAGACTTGCTAAAAACTTGACAAATTTCTGTTTCTAAATTGAACTTAGTGAAGCTGCCAGTGTTATAGTGTGTAGAAGTGCTATCTGCTTTACATCATTCCCTTTTTTGTATGTCATCCATTTGCAGCAGTTTTCTAACTATTTAACTTAAAATCAAACATACTATATCTTTTTTATAAATTTACTGAATTACTTGTTAATAAATCTCTCATTACTTTAACTATAGTTCAATTAGTACAGGTTTACATGTTTTTAGGTAAATATCCCTTTAAAAAACTGAAAAATTCAAATGGTTTATTCTTGACCTTTAACCTGAGTGCATACATCATCCCTAGGCCATTTACTTTAATTTTTGAGCACTTGCATGGTCACAAAGGAGTTTTCATCTTCTACAGTGATTAATAATGAAAAAAAAAACATCCTAGTACCAGAAGAAAATAAGCTTTTCAGCTCACAACTTCAGCAGGAATCAGAAGATCAAGTAAATAAGCAATTTGAAAACTTGTAAACATGTTAAAAGTTTGTGGAATGCTTCAAAACTTTCCTCCCTCTAAGTGACTATATGTAAGCCCAAACAAGTTGTGACAACCCATCACTGCCAACCAGTAATCAAGGAGCCTCAATCTTCACCACTGGCAACAGTGAGGAATGTTCACTTGGAGGATGACAGATACACACACAGTATTTCCAGATGAGCTTTCTGCCACAAGTGCAACTTTTCTTAAGAGCCACAGAGACCACAGTCAGTCTGGGGCTGATTTTTCCCTCTTTCTCCAGATCCCCAATAAGACTCCCCCCACTGGCACAGCTATAAAGTTGAGATCTCAGTTGAGTGCCCAAGCCAAGACTTCCACCAACCTCTCTGTTCAACCAGTGCTTCGTGTCCCTCCCCAAGTAGCTGACACACACAGTATTTGAGGTTTGACTTACACACACACACACACACACACACACACACACACACACACACACACACACACACACCTGGGAAAGGCTGTCTCAAGTTTACTAGCTATGCCCCCTTTTGCCCAGACTATAAGGTAGTTATCGCTGCCACCAGCCAACTCCTTATCAGCTACTTTAAGGCCCTAAGCAAAGGGTGTCCAATTTTACTGTGTAATATCAATATTAATACAAATGGTAGTTTGACCAAGAGCAAAGATTATTAGGAGTGGCCCACAGTGTCACCAAATAAATATGCAAGCACTCTCAAAACGTAAATATCCCTAGACAGATAAATTACAATGAAAGGTTTAAATATATTTAATAATAAATAATAAAATAACAGGAAAATTATCTGTATATATTCATAGTGACATCAGAATTCAAAACCACAGGATATATTTAAAACAACATTGCAGGACAGTCTCCAATAAATAAAGAAAAATATCTAAATTGAGCTTTACTATATTCCTGACTGAATCTAAGAGAATTACTATACCCTAGATAACTTACTTAAGAACAAGGCAGATGTGGTGAATAGATGTTCTTTAGTTGTTGTCAGGTCCAAGACATAATGCAGAATGCTGTGTTTCTCCAACAGACTTCTTAAACTAATAACTAAAATCTTACTGCTGGGATAGCTGCTGAATGACATCATTTCTTGTCATCTGACTCTATCCCAGGTGAAAACCCCACTGCTGGAATCTGGCAGTATTTAGCACCTACCTGCGAAAATACATAGCCCTTAGATCTTTAACAGATGCTGGAAGTCCTAAAACAATTGCATTCCTTCGCATTTCAAAACTAGTAATTATTTCACCTTAGAGACAATGCCAACAGCTCCCTAGTTTTAGACATTGTGTCTCCTTGCTGCATTAGAACTGAAAGATATCATATTTTATGGCCTAGCCATAATGTAATTTGATTTCAGCTATTTTTTTGGTTTGCTAGACTGAAGTTAACCTCCTGTGTCCCAGTTTACTCTGTTAAAATATGTATGTTTAATAAGTTACAGTAGTGCATGTACATTTCTGTTCTGTTCCAGTAGGGCATGCTGTGGTTACATTTTAAGCACAGGCACTTTATAAAGTATCTTTTCAACACACATCTGTACAAACCTTGTTTGATAGATACAAGACATGCAGTTTTAATACATTTGTAACACAAATATCTTATATGAATCATGTTGATATCCACAAGTAACACATAATTATTTACAAAATTTCAGATAGCTATACTGGCAGTATCTCCCTTTGTCACACAAGTCTCTGTACATTTAGAAAAAAGTTTACATATATCAGAAATGTGTTTTATTAAAACTATAATAAATCCTATTAACTAGAGTAGTAAAAATACTCCTTATCATGTTTTAAGTGTACATCAACCATTAATGCATTTTAAGTCATGAAACAGTCATAGAGAAACTTTTGAGACACAAGTATATAACTTTTTTTATAAAGCTTAGAACATCTTGAGAAATCTATCCCCGGGATTCAGTAAGGTTTTGTGTAGGAATAGCTTATTCCTGCACAGAAACGTCCATTTAAGAGCAGCATGGCAGATCACCATGCATAGTAACGAAGGCACTACCTCAGCTCCTAAATTGACAAGGAGTGTGGACGAGTGCAGGGGGTGTGTCTGAGAGCAGAGCTCTCACAATACACATGCCCCTGCACTCAGGAAGTGCCACCTGGCAATAATAATGAGTGAGAATGCTCATAGGAGGCTACATACCCCTCAACTGTACAAATCATTGCAGAATGTCCACATGTCACTGCCATACAGCACCCCAATTGTCCTGGCAAATCACTGGGATGATCTCAGGACTGAAGTAGGTAAATAATGCATACATTTCAGTGTCTAACTTCAAATTCGTGATAAAATGTATATTAAAACAAATCCTGTTACCCTAGCAACTGTCACAATTTAAAAGAGCAATAATGAAAATATGTCTGTAGTTGTACCACAATTTGTCAAGCTTTGTCCAGATAGTGTGCCTGAAGAGGTTGAGAGGAATGGGGGGGTTGTAGGATGTCTGCCAAATGTGCAGATGCATGCAGAAATCCACAGCAATAAGTGAAACCTGTCCCTTCCAAGAGAAAATAGCAGTAGAAATTTTTTTTTATCAAACAGATAAAATTTAACTGTAGGTGCGCGGGTTTGCCCATTGCTTAGTTACGCATACTGTAGCTTAAATGGCACAAGAAGATAAATAGCAAGATAAATGCAATTGAAGCAGTACTGCAAAAGTGTAGTGGTCAGAGCATTTGCTTTGCGAGCAGTCATTCCTGGTTCGATTCTCACTGCAGTAAATTCCATTTTCCATGTGAAATCACTTTATGAACATTTTTTTTTGCCATATAACCTACTAAATAACATATATTTGTGAATTGGAGCACTGCATTAAATGCAGATGTGAGGTGTCATTGTAATAATGTGGTAAAATCCACAGATAAACATAAGTGCCCTATTTAGTATATGTATAAATGAATCAGGGATACGAATTGAAGGTATAATGTGTAATGAATGACAAATCCATAGAGTGTCCAAATCTACCCCTTCCCCAAGAGACATGTTACATTTCTGTCTAAATTAGTGCAGGGGTAAGCGAGAGTAAGCAGTTTTAAGCAGTAGTAAGCGGGTTTAAGCCCATTTGCTTGGGGGTAAGCAATGCGCACAAAGGTTAAGCAATATTGAAGCTAACTCCCTGTAAGCATATTTAACCATAAGTTATCATTGCTTACCATTGCACAAACCCACACAAACCCACTTACAACTGCTTAAAAGTGCCTTAATCACTCTATATACAGCAGCCGCTGTTCTGCCCAGCAACAAAATAAACAGCCCTTGCTGGTCTTGAACCCAGGACCCTGTACACTATAGTCACAATAGTTAACCAGCAAGCCATTACAACAGTACACAAGATTGAGGTATCCCCAAACAGATCCTCACTATAAGAAAATCAAAATTTACATGTGAAAGTAATCTATATACAGTTTTATGTTGCTTAACTTACTACATAACATAAATATGTGAACTAGAGTACTGCATTAAGTCTAGATGTGAGGAGTCATTGTAATAAAGTGTTGAAATCCCCCAGTAAACACAAGAACCCCATACAGTGTACGTACACATGAATCATGGATACAAAACAAATATATAACATGTAATGAATGATAAATCAATGCCAAACAGCAAATAGTGTGCAAATTTAAATTTAAGCAACACTAAGCATTGCACATCCCTGCTTACTAGGTGTAAGTAATGTGTAGGCCAGCTAAATCAGTTTGCCCATTGGTATACCCCTTTAAGCAATGCCAACCTAAGGTAAGCAGGTTTACCCATAGCCTAGCATTTTCAAAACTGTCCAATTACGGTAAAGTGTGGGAAATCAGTCCTATTTAAACCTCACAGGTGGGAATACATCTTATAACTGGCTGCAGCTTCCTCCTGTAGGCACTATGGCCGGTGTGGTTGAAGGATTGTGCTTCTGGGCATAGAGCTGGGGCATCCAGGAGTCCAAAGTCATTGCAGGACTCCTTGTTAAAGACCATGACCAGAGACTGCTGCAGAGCCAGTACCAGGGTTCCCAATATAAAGTGGATGCCTGGGACCATCTTGCCCATGACCTCTTCAGTGCCACTGGCATCCCTTGAACTGGTGAGCAGGTCAGGCATCACTATGCCAACCTGAAACAGAGAAAGAGGGAGCTCTTGGATCAGTGGATCCAAGAGGCTAGGCAGACGGGTGATGTACCAGCTGTGTGTATCATTCTACTACCTGTTTAATAATTGTCAGCTCATGTATATTATGAATAGGTATGGCTAAATATTCCTCTAATGTCTTTAACAGCAGCAGACGAGTGGGATGTGAATCAGGAAGCCCATGCCTGTAGGCTGCAGAGGCTGCGTTGCGAGGCAGGTTAGTAATAATCTTGCATGTACTGTCATAAGAAATAAATCTAAAAGTAATAGAAAGTTAATTGCCAGTATAAAACCTGCATTGTGTATGGCATGTACTGAATAAACCAGACAATATGGCAGGAAAAGTCTCATATAGGTTGTATGTAAATAAAAGGTTAAAAGCCTGACAATAAAGGCAGTGGCGGCTGGTGACTTCAAATCAAAGGGGGGCTGCAGGAGACAGCTGAATGGGTGGGGTCAATGGGAAGGGGTGTGGCCAACTAGAAAGGGGAGGAGCTATGCTCAAAACTACAAAAACTAACTAAATACACTGCCGTGGGTGCCAAACTGTCATTATGAGAGTCCAATCAAGACAAAATGAAGTGTAGTCCAATCAAGACAAAATGAAGTGTAGAAGAATAAAAATATTTCAATGCATTGGCTGCATGACAGCTTACTTAATATCTAGATGGAAACAAAAAGGTTGTGAGGCATGAAAAAATAAATTACATTTTTAAATACATTAATGGAATGCCAGTCAAAATCAAGTATAAGAAAAACAAGCAGCACTCAAACTCAAACCACTTCTTGCACTGCAGATCTAATTTATATTCAGCTTTATTAAAGTACGAAGTAACATGCTGAAAGTAGAAATCTCTGAATCTTCCACTTGTAAAAATGTTCCTTATCCAAAAAAAGACCTGCTGCCTGACAACTATCTACTTGTTTCATAGGGAAAACATGATCAAAGTAAAAAATGAAAAGCAAACAAGAAATAAGCTCAAGATACATTGCTTAAAAGGATTACTGTAGAGGTTATGGACCACACGATTGGCATTCTGTTTAGTTTACGGGTAAAGCCTGCAGAGATGACTGGAAGTCTCCAAGTGTAATGAGCTTCTTAAAATAATGTAATCCTGTCCCTTATTACAAATACTGTCATATGCATTTCAATACCCAAGGCTTATACATTATCTAGTTAAGTATTCTCTACATGGTAACAAAAGAAAGGCTTTCAGTGTTGACAATTCTTAACAGTATGCTTATTAAAGCTTACTTGCATCTTACAATCTCAGCCAAGCTTACCTGATGGTCATTAAAGTACTGTTACTTAAACACAGAGCAACAGGCAGTTTGAGTAATAAGCATAAATCAACAGTACAAAAAATGACAGAAACCAGACCATTCTGCAAAAAATCATGGACAGATGAAAAGCCACTCTAGTACTTGTGTCTACCTTGGATGGGGGGGGGATACTCTGCACATTTACACTGAATAAGTACTCCTTGCCTTGCTTCGACACATCCAGAGTCACTACATGGGGGAGTGGGGTGCAACAAGTATGTCACAATTTGAAATGTCTCTGGCTGACTGTGATGACCCTGACATTTGCCATACCTCTTAACCTCAGAGCAAGAAATCTGGACAAAGCCATACAAAGAAGTGGGACAAAGGCCCAAAAATAAGGACAATTTTTAAAATATTGCTCTTATAAACTTAGAAAGATAATAGAATAGGTCTTGCATTAGTATGAATTTTCTGAAGGGTATGAAATCTGAAATTCAAATGTCTGTCATTATTTTTTAACTTCAGTCTTTAATGATTTGTCACTAATTTGCCAAAAAAAAAAACACAATTTTATGAAAAATGGACCAAAAATGTGATGTAAAAATATAAAATAGCCACACAATACAGCTGGGAACCTGTCAAAGAAGAGACACTTTAATATTAGTACTGCTAACTTGAGCAGCTGACAAAATAAAAGAATCTACATGCATTTCTGAAATAAAAGTAATATATAACTCTAATTATTACAGTTCATAGAAATTCATAGATTAGTACTAAGCTAACTGCTCTTGTGAGCCATTTTAAGCCTAGCCAGTTATCCCTTGTGAGACTCAAACCCTGCACCTTGTGCTTACAAGGCAAACACCTTAACCATTAGGCCACCCTCCCATTTCTTAATTGTAAACCCTCTATGTTTTCTTCCAAAATTGCTATTTTGTGGAGGGATTATTAGGGGAAGAGTAACATTTTGAGCCAAAATCAGGGACAGTTGAGAGGTTTGGCTATGTCTAATTCTATAAAGCAATTTATTTGCATGTACCTCTCAACCTGTTAATGCAATAAATTTGGATAAGGCCAAATATATTGGGGGAACATATAAACAGTAATAAAAATTGCTCTTGTATAAACTGAGACAGTTGATAGAACAACAGGTCTTACTTTAGCATGCATTTTTCTGAAGGTTATGAAGTCTGAAACCCAGTGTGTCATTGTTTAGTGACTTAATTCCTAAATGATTTGCCAGAAAACCACAAATTTTATGAGGAACAAACCAAAAATAAGAAGCAAAAATCTATTCATTCTTTGAGAATCTGGACAGTTGGGAGGTATAGTTCAGCTGGGGCTGTCTAAGTTTGCTGCCCTTCCCTCACAAAATCATGGTCGAATGGAGCCTCCCCCTGCAGCCATTCCAATGATCCATTACTTGGCTATTTCACTCCATTTACCATAAACACTAATGTGCATACTGATTTACTTCTATGATGATTTGGACTTCATTTGAAAGTTTTATTTTGCATTTTACAGCACAAACACTAAGACATATGCTAAACAAACTTAGCATTACAACTTCTCTACCCTTGAAACTCACATTCACTGAAACAGCATTGAAACCTACATTCAAAGAAAATACATTTTACCAGTGGCAGATAAAGATTAATTCTGGGCTGTTTTCAAATCATAGGCCCCTTGCATATGAAACATACATGTGCTCTTTGATACACCTTCCAATTGTTTTGAACATTTTTCCAGTAAACAATGAAACAAAACACATGCACCAATAATGACAAAACTACCCAATTCAGAACATTTCCATCATAAAAGTCTACTCAAACTTCTACAGTCCACCATTATCAGTAAATATACACAATTCTACAGTCCACCATTATCAGTAAATATGCATAATCTCTGAAGAAATAAAAAATTCATCTAAATTCCACATTAAATAAATCTGTAACTAATGAAGAGGTTGCTGCTAGCAAACACCTTTATATTTCATGGTTTCATCACAAAATAAAGAGTCTGATGCCCCTCAGGAATAAATTGCCTATATTACATTAAAAATAAGCTAGTAATATTGCAATAGGAAATGGATGGCAAACTGATAACAGGCTCATAGTATCTTAAGATTTTCAGTATGGCAGCATTCACCCCTTGTGGGAGTAGAACCAACAACCTTCTGCATCAAAAGCAAGTACACAACCTGTTTTGCTATTAACAATGCAAGCTGATTTAGCATAAGCAGCACTAAACTTATCTTCCCCTGCAGCTCTCAGCGGCTTGTAAAATCTACTCAATACTCAACTGCATCTCAACTTCGCAGCACAAGAAATCTGGAAAAAGCCAAATTTATTGGGGGGGGGGGGCAAACAGCCAAAAACCAGGGACACATTAAACATTGCTTGAATAATCTTGGTAAAGTTGCTAGAATAAAATGCTATGTTACCACCATACATTTTACTGCCAAGGTCCTTGTGCAAAAGAGTCAGAGCAACACACCACTATGCCAAATCACCTGCTTTGCGAAAGAAAAATGCTGTGTTACCACCATACATTTTACTGCCAAGGTCCCTGTGCAAAACAGTCAGAGCAACATACCACTACGCCAAATCAGCTGCTTTGTGAAAGAGAGGAAGACTGAATCTTAAATGGCTATCATTTAATGAATTCAGTTCTCACAATAGCTGTCAACCTCTTAGCACAAAACACCTGGACAAACCCAGTAATGAGGGAATACAGCCCTCAGACATATTCAGTGAATTCAGTTCTTGCCATAGTTGCCAACCTTACCACAAAAAACCTGGACAAAGCCAATAATGGGGTAATACAGTCCCAAAAGTGTTACTATGTATTTTCTGAAGAATATGAAGTCTGAAATTCAAATGCCTGTCAATTTTACTTCTGATGGAACAAAAACAATTTTCAGCAGAGGCCCAAGGAGAAATACTGCAGACACATGTCTTTGTAAAATGGCAGGACACCAGAGCAAATCCACACAAACACAGGGATGAGATGCAGACTCCACACAGAAGGCACCCCAGCCAAGAATCAAACCAGAAAACCTATAGCTGTGAGGCAACAATGCTACCACTGTACCACCAATTTTATTTAACATTTGTTAATCAGGACAATCTGACTTGGAACAAAAAACAATTTTCAGCAGAGGCCCAGGAAGAAATAATGCACACATGTCTTTATAACATGGGAGGACACAAAAGCAAACCCACACAAACACAGGGAGAAGATGCAAACCCCACACAGAAGGCACCCCAGCCAAGAATCAAACCCAAGAACCTGCAGCTGTAAAGCAACAATGCTAACAGTGTACCATCAAATATCAAGCATTGCAATATTTAGAAACCACAGATATTATGAGAAACAGATCAGATAAAATATGATGCAAAGATCTGCAATTTTTTTTACAAATGGTGGTGGGTAGGGAATTCAGGTCCTTAACACCACCATACAAGGTACAGAGTTCAAGCCTGAGTATCTCTACCCACCACCATTTGTTAACTGGGGCATTTTACATTTTACACACACACACACACACACACACACACACACACACACACACACACACACACATTGGCGCGAGAGCTGAGAGATAGTTCTCAGCTAACTCCTCATTGGCCCTGAGTGCAAGGGAAGCAGTCCGGAGCCCCTCTGTTCTGTGCGGTCATCGACCGCATGACCGCACAGATTTCTGGGTATCGTATAGCACAGGTTGCACCTATGTCTCTGCATTCGGATTGCCGATAAAGGCAGTCTGAATGGATTTTGTGTTTCATGGATTTTTTTGTTTGTTTTTTGTCTAGGTGGGAGGGCTGCAGACCGGCAGTCCAGTAGCACGAGCCGCAACTGAATAAAGGTCCACCTCCTGGACTGCTTGTGTTTACTCTGGTATCATATGGTAATGTAGTGCTGCAATCTCTTAATAGTACTGTTGTATTAAGCACTGTTACCCACATTGTGCTACATAAATAAAATGTGTAGGAATGTCTGTATGAAACTGTTGTAATCACAAGGTCATAGTATACAACTGAGAGAGACTTATACAGAAAACAGTGAAAAGACAGACAACATAATCCAACTAGCACACTCAACTGAAACATGAAATGCTGTATTTTTAGCACACACAGCCATGGTTCGAATCCTGGGAGTGGTAGTAAGCTACATGCAGAATCATAGCCCATAACTGTACAGATATTGTCAGAAAGTCCAGATAATTGGTGTAAGTCCTCTGCCTGTCACCCTGTCCCCCTGGCAAATCAGTGGGATGATCCCAAAAGTTCAGGCAGCAAATAATGACATACAACTGATTGTCAGACATCATAACTGTCAGAAACATATCTAAAAGAAAAAAACTGTCACTCTAGCAACTCACCAAAGTGTTATGAGAGTAATAAGCAAAGTATGCCCCAACTCCACCCTCATGTTGTGAAGCTATGACCAGAGTGTGTGCAGTAACAGAGTGAGACATATGTGTATAATAATAATGTGGAATCTGGTAATATGTGTGGCAACATTTAGGTAGTGTTAACAAACATTCCCCCCACAGGTCTGTCAGATACAAAAACTGTGCCTAGAAATAAAAGATTGAAATCCTAGTCTGGTACTGTTTAGTCTTGTATTGTATGGCAGTGTTAGTGTTGTAGTATCTCTGACTAATAAGGTATTACTCATCACTTACATCCACACAGTGCTACATAATAAAACTGTCTAGGAAACCCTGTATAAGAGTGTTTTAATTACAAGGTCAGATTGTAAAACCACAGGAGACTTATAGACAAACTCCAGAAAAAAGATACACAGTCATATCTATATAGCACACTCAACTGTGATGAACACTGTCTTACTTTTAGCAGACACAGCCATGGTTCGAATCCAGGGAGTGGTAGTAAGCTGTATGCAAAATTATAACCCTTAACTGTACAGATATGTCCAGAATGTCCAGATAATTGGCCCATATCTGCTTCCTGTTACCATGTCCCCCTGGCATATCAGCATGATAATCTCTGACATTTAGGCAGCATTTAATATCATATAACTGACTGTCAGGCCTGTAAATATTTGGAAAATGTCTATGAAAACAAACCTGTCATTGTAACAACTCACCAAAGGTTTATAAAGGCAATAGTCAAAATATGTCCCAGTTTCACCTGCATGTTGTCAAGACATGCCCAGAATGTGTGCAGTAAGAGATGGAGAGGTATGTGCATAACATCAACCTGGAATCTGGGAATATGTGTAGAAACAGTCAGGTAGTGTTAACAAACAATACCTCCACAGCTATACCAGGTAAAAGGTGTATACTGCAGTTAAAACACAGTTCATGTATATAGTTGTCTACATCCATGCCACTGTCCAAACTAAGGCCATAGGGTTCTGTAATAATACCTGTAAGGTACAGATCACAGCACTGACTAAGAAAGTAATGAGAACTACAGGGATATACAAGTTAATTGACATCCCCCTACCATATCTGCAACAATAAACTAAATACAGAACTCAATTGGTATGTGTACAATTAAATCTACTGTTGGGATACATGTCCTATTGTTTGATAAATACTGAAATTTGTTTCTATGCATTTGCCATGTTGAAATACTCCCACATTGGTGGCTTGCTGCCATCAATGTACCTGCATGCTGTTGTAATGGTCACTGTGGTTCCATATATGCATGTGTTCTGTTTGCTATGCAACTGTTCCATATGTGGTGTTTTGGGTTAATGGGAATATCTATGCATGCTGTTATACCTAATCCTAGAATGTGTTGACTATTACTAACCCACATATGTTTTAAATTTTGGAAGGCCGGTCCCATTGGACCCACCTCTCCCACCTCATCTGGCCGTGGCACCGGGACCACCCCAGGACCTCCTCATCCACTGTTCCTGCACCACCTTCAGGTGGAACCACCTCAGGGGATGGGGCACACCCCCCCCGGGAGCAGGCACAGACAGGATTCAGTCACCCATTGTCAGGTCCAGGTCTGGTGTGTAGCGAGCTCTGCAGAGAGTTTGGAGATCTGCTACACCAGCTTGAGAGCTGCATGGCACATCTAGATGGTCAGCCTGCCCCTCCTACCTAGCACAGGGGGCTCATGGACTTTCGACTCCCAAAACCCCTCCTCATCCAAGGTGTTTACCTCCATATGTGTCATATACCGCCCCGTATGCTGTCTTGTCTGTTATCCTACCCAACCTACCTGCACAAATATACCTACTATCCCTCCCCAATATCCCACTCTCACCTTAAAAAAAAAGGCAATCTGTTCCCAAAAAAAAAATCTCGCCACATACATAGCTGTCCATTTCACATGTGCCCACTGGACACATGTAATCTGGTCTAACTGGCTTAACAACATATTATTGTTGTCCTCACCCCTCACTCAGGGGTATGAGTGTCCAAATCTACCTCCAAATTAGTGTATATGCACAGCTGTTGCTGTAGAAGAAATGGGCAGCTATGGACCTTCTCTACAACCATTCTGTACATCCCTAGTTATTTTCCCTACTGTCTTTCCCTCTTTGTGCCCCTTTTTCATCACTATCCTATCAACCCTTTTTCTTTTCTTTTAAAAAAATTTGCTTGGGGGTAAGCGGGAGTTAGCACTTTTAAGCAGCAGTAAGTGGGTTTAAGTCTGTTTGCGTGGGGCTAAACAATGCCTACAAAGGATAAGCAATCTAGAGGCTAACTGACTGTAAACATATTTAACCAGAAGTGAGCATTGCTTACCGTCATGCAAACCTGCTTAGAACTGCTTAAAAGTGCCTTAACCACTCTGTATCCAACATCCCTTTTTCTGCCCAGCAACAAAATAAACAGCCATTGCAGTTCTTTAAACCCAGAACCCTGTACACTATAGTCACAGCAGTTAACCACAACACCATGGCAGCTGTGAAGACAGTTATTGTTTTTCCAATATATTTGTCAGTACACATATTGAATAGTATTGAACAATTGCTGTGACTTCTACAATTGTGTAATACTTGTTAGTGATATTACTGTTGCATCACGTATGCTGTTATATCTAAATATACACATATCAGATAAATACGGTGTGATACATCTGGGAAGGTATACACAACAGTAATGTTTACACATAAGAATATGGATATATATATATATATATATATATATATATATATATATATATATATATATATATATATATATGTAGATATGTGGTGTACATGTACATACACATATATTCAAATATATGTATTTATAAGCATCTGTATATTGCATCATATATATGGCCATATATAGATCTCTCTGTATATAAATATATATATGCATGTATGTGTATATATATATATATATATATATATATATATATATATATATATATGTATACACATACACACATATATATATATATATATATATATATATATATACACACACACATATATATATATATATATATGTGTGTGTGTGTGTGTGTATGTATGTACATCATATATGTGAGTTGCAACAAACTAATATATAGAAATGCAGCAAGAACCAGCAAACAAACAATCTACAGCAAACACTATTTATTTTAGCACTTTCGTCGGCCTTAAGACTTTGACATCATCAGAAAAAATGTTGATGATGTCAAAGGCTTAAGGCTGATGAAAGCGCTAAAATAAATAGTGTTTGCTGTAGATTGTTTGTTTGCTGGTTCCTGCTACATTGCTATATATTACATCATATATGTATTTATATATATATCTATTATGTCTATATATGTAGATATCTATAACTATATGTGTGTATATATATATATATATATATATATATATATATATATATATCTGTATATGTGTAGACATATATAGATGTGTGTGTATATATATATATATATATATATGTATATGTATATATATATATATATATATATATATATATATATATATATATACATATATATATATATATATATATATATATATATATATATATGTACATATATATATATATATATATATATATATATATATATATATATATATATATCCATATATGTATGTAGATATGTGTATATAGATAAATGAATATATATATATATATATATATATATATATATATATATATATATACACACACATTTATGTTTAACATATGTCCAGAACGTGGAGTGGAGTCATACCTCAGCACCAATAGTCTCAACCTCTTAGTGCAAGGGGATGTCATGTACGTATTGCAGGTATAAATGTAGACCATTGCTACTGTAACAGGGGTTGTATTAACAGAAATGTTGTGAGTGGGAGGTCACATCTGCTATTGACATGTACGCCATCAGTTATTGACAGACATCCTAAGGTCATCATAGTACAGTACCACAGATATCACAGTAATGGTCCTGTGGAATATAGCAGAGATATGACCAATAAATTTGGACAGTCTGCACATTCTGGTCATTCCAAAGATATACACAGAACCCCTTAGTGCAAGACATGTGGACCAAGCCTGACAATGTGAATGTTAACAGCCATGTAAATGGGTATATCACGTAAATACTGGAATACATATGCCTACACACTTTATGCATTCACACACTCCTCTCTGTCCTGACACATAGTAACCAGTGGTGCAGAGGTCACATGGCCACATACTATCCACTAGTTAGTGATATACATCTGTACAGCTTCCCACTGCTTTGTCAGAAATACATGACAGTTATGGTGGCCTGGCAGCAGTAGATCTGACAAATATCTGGACATAACATCACACTGGGTAAGTACACTGAGCTGCTAGGCATGTCACAAAGCACTGTGCAAACTACAGGCAGACTGCCACAACACTGACCTACATTTCTTATGGGGGAATACACATGTACTTGTAAATATAGCAGCTCTACAGGCATGTCACAGTACAGAGTAACAGACACCTGTGTGAAAGTGGATACCCACAACTAATGTGAACACAACCACAGCCACATATGGTAAGCCAGCTTAATATTACAGTATATGGACTGTCTGATCAACACCATCCTCATATGTGCCACTCACACACTAACCCTACAAATACTGGGCTACTACACAGTGTAGTCCGATGCCTGACTGTGGTATGGGACATGTGTGTGTTTGGCCCTACAAACATGTAAGCCGATAGGTACCATACACTGGAGCAGCATGTAACATCAGATATAACCGGAACAAGAACAATGACATCTACCACAGTCTGTACACAGGCCAAGGTACATATTCGCAATACACACACTGTCAACATTCACCATAAGTACACAGACATCACTACTGTACACACTACCACAGAATGCCCATGTTATGTCCTCAAATATAACCCTTACTATACATAACATGTGTAGCAGTCTGATATCTCACTGGCTTATTATCAGGTATGATGTCAATAAATAATGGTGTACTGAGCATATGCACCTCAGGTCTATATTATAACATCAAAGTCTAAAAATATTGAATGTTATAATATCGACCCCATTTAATCAAAACAGCAGAAAACCGAACAGTCAGAATAGCAAATTTTTTTCCCAGGGAAAAAATTTGCTGTTCCGACAAACATACACACAACTCAAGCACAACAAAATAAATAATCCACACACATACACTTCACGAAACCCTACACTAAACCAGACATACACCACTAGCTACCCACTTACCTTAACTCAACCCTAACCTTAAGGTCTCTAACTATCACACACTCACCTTACCTGCTCCCTAACCCTAACTCACCTACCCCACCCTAACCCTCATGTCCACACAATCACACATTTACCTGACCAGCGCCCTAACCCTAACTCACTTAACCTGCCACTAACCCTAAAGTCTGTCACTACCGCACACTCACCTCACCCGTGCCCTAACCCTAAAGTCCCTAACTACAGCACACTCACCTTAACCCAGTCCGTTCGCTCATTTACCTTAACCATCGCACCACACTTACCTGAACCCAATCCGTAACCTCCATTTGCTCACTTCCCTAAACTCGGTCCATAACCATCTCACCACACTGATGTAAATAGCGAAGCCACAGACCACCGAAATCTAACCCTAGGTAAAATTTTGATGTTCTGAGTCTTTGCTATTCTCAGCTTTCACACTAAAGGTTTTGGTATTA
>NC_056745.1:1092166744-1092211744 GCF_019279795.1 Protopterus annectens
GCTGACATCATGGAGGTGTGATTCAGGCATACTGTAAGCTTATTGGAGCCCTGTGGCTCAGGGTTGCCCTTAGCTTAGCAAAGCTAAGCAAGGGGATGTGTCTGAAGCTGCCAAGCATTCTTTACATTGCCTAAGCGAGTGTGCGCGCCGCACACCATGTTTTAAATGAAAAAAAAAAAAGTAAACCAGGAAATAGCAGCTCCATTCACATCTGAGCACTGTGTTTGCATGGTGCTCCCCTGGGCTTAAACAGGAAGGCAATGGGAAGGGAAAACAGCAGTAGGAAGGTAATCAAGGAGAACTAGCATAGCTGGCAGGTGAAATGTATCAGAATCAGCCAATTACACAGGCAGCAGCTCAGCCCATCCCAGCACATTATTATAAACTATGCAAACACCTTTCCCTCTGGTTTTACCCACAAACTCTACACCACCGGTGTACACACGTGGGGAAATTTTACCTAACAAAAGCAACAAAATGATAGGGGCTGTATAAGCTCTCATAAATCAACATGTGGAAGAGGCTGAGGGTGGTGAGGATGAGAATGCTGATGACCAACCCACAGTGAGGAGAAGGAGAAGAGTGTACAGACCCAGGGTAACCTACAAGGGGCTACATGAGCTGGAGATAGTGGAGTGCTATAGGGTGGACAGGGCCACCTACAGCAAATTGTTGAGCTGTGTCAGCCACAGCTCACACACAGAACCAGAGGGGAACCCATCCCAGTGGATACCAAGGTATGTGTAGGCTTAAGAATACTATTTATTTATTTATTCATTTTATTTTACATTTGTTGACCGGGCTAGTCTAACTGAATATATGTCCATTTTCAGTAGAGGCCCGGGGAGATAAGCTCCATGACACACAGATAATATAATCACAAAACAATATAAAATAACTTCAGATGTGTATACAAGGACAAATCTGGATAATACAGAACATAATACAGAGAGGACAGAAGTCAATACAATGTAAAATTCAAAATAACAAGTAGGTACATTACTTAATGTAGAAAAAAAGGAGGCATACAAACTAATACCATATACAAGTACAGTACAATAAAAGAGGCAGATTAATGTTCAGTAATAGTAAAAAAATGAGTTTAGTATTTTTTTTTTTTTTTTTTTAACGAATAAGTATCCAGAGGGATGGAAATAATGAAATACAGAGTGAGAAAAGCTAAGGTATAGGATAGGTTGACTGTATTTGGGTAGAGTAGAGAATTAGTCAGGTTTAGTACAGGGGCATAACCAGTGTATTTTGAGGAAAAGTTTCAGTCTGTTTTTAAAGAGTGATATAGAGGAAAGTGAGGAAAGGTCACTGGGTAGGAGATTCCAAAATCTTCCCACAGTATTAGAGAAGAGAATTCCCAACCCTGTTGTTAGATTTAGATGTGTTAACTACAAGTTTCTGAGATGAATGTAAGGACTTCAGATTATTATAGGGGGTGATGATGGTGGATAGAGTAGGAGTATTGGAAGGTTGATAAGGAGTCTTATGGGCAATGATTAGTTGATGGTATTTGATCAGATTCTGTAGTCCCAACCACTGAAGTTGCTTTAAATTAAAGAAATGGTGAGTTCTAAATGGGTTACCAGTAGCAAATCTGGCTATGATATTGTATGTGATTTCCAATTTATTGAGGTTATTCTTAGATAGATTAGTGAAAATGGCTGTGGCATAGAGGAGTGTAGAGATTAGATGAGTGTGTGCAATAGTAGACCTAGCTGTAGGTGACAGGAAGGGTTTAATTCTGTAGAGAGAGCCAAGTTTTTTGTTGACAGATATAATAGTGTTATTGATGGGTCTGTCAAAGGTAAGGTTGTTGTCAATGGTAATACCAAGTAGCTTGGCAGTTAGGTCAGGTGATATAATGGTACCATTAGTAGATGTAACAGCAAAATCTATGGGAGGGGATTTATGATTAGGATTGAAAAGGAGTAGTTTAGTTTTTTGGGGGTTTAAGAGAAGGCAACATTGAGTGAACCATTGTTCAACACTGTTAAATACATTTTGGGTAAGGGAGTGAAGTTCAGAGGTGGTTGTGGCTGAGCATACAAGTGTGGAGTCATCTGCGTATTGTATACAAGTAGCATGGGGAATTGCTAGATGAAGGCTGTTGATGAATATGGAGAAAAGGAGAGGTCCTAATATGGACCCCTGAGATACACCGAGGTTAACTGGTAGGTGGTTAGATAGAGTGTTGTGCCAGAGTACAGCCTGTTGTCTTTTATCTAAGTAGGATTAGAACCATTTGATAGAGAGTGCATCTAAGGCTAGGGATTTGAGGATATCTGTCAGAATTTGATGATTGACCATGTCAAATGCTTTGGACAGATCGATAAATAGTGCCGAGGAAAGCATATTACAGTTACTTTTTTTGTTAATACAATCTGTAAAGGAAAGGAGGGCAGTGGTAGTGCTATGTGAGGGTCTGAAACCATGTTGACAGAGAGCAAGTTATTATGGATTAGGTCGTCTAGCAATTGCCTATGGATGCATTTTTCCATGATCTTGGCCAAAGGAGAAATAAGGGCTATGGGACGGTAGTTGGAGAATTCGGTGAAGTTTCCACCTTTGTGAAGGGGGACAAAATGGGAGACTTTCCAGATGCTAGGGATGTGACCTTTGTTAATAGTTCTATTGATCAGAATGGAGATGAGGTAAGCAATTGACTTGGCAGATTTCTGTAGATATTCAGCAGGTAGTTGGTCTGCTGAAGGAGAGCCTGGTTTCAGTTTTTGGATTAGGGCAAGAATATGGGTTGTTGGGACTGGTTGGAAAAGGAATGGAGGGGTATGGTTTTGTTATAGGTAGGAAAAGTAAAAGTATTAGGTGATAGCTGACTGTCTAGTGTTTGGATAGCATCAGTGAAAAGGTATTGAAGGCATTGGCAGTATGCATGGGATTTTTGATGGTCAGTGTTTTGTGGGTTTGGTGTACTGGATTGACCTGGATGTAGTAATTGGTTGATGCATGCCCATAATTTTTGTGGGTTATTATGGTTTGCCTTTTGAAATTGAAGGTAGTAGTTTCTTTTGTCAGATAGTATAGCTCAGTATTATTTCTTAGTTGTCTGAAATTTTGTTGGTCTACAGGATTTCTGGTCATTCTCCATTTGGCCCGGTATTTATTCCTGAGACGGATTTTCTGTTTGGTGTCTTTAGAAAGCCATGGGGTGGATTTGGTCTTAATTCTAATAGTATGGGTTGGTGCATGGTGATCAAGGATGTCTAAGAAGTTAGAATTAAAGTACTGAACAGCTTCTTCTAGAGGGAGGTGTTTTAAGGGAGACCAATTGCATGTTCTGAGTTCATTTTGGAAGAGATCAGGGTTGAAGTTCTTTTTGGATCTGATATTCCTGATTGTGGTAGGAATGGGAGCATAGGGTTTATGCCTGACGAAATAGGTAAGTGAGTGGTCACTTATGTCATCAGGAATGGTTCCAGATTCATGTAATTGGGGATGGTTGTTTATCAAAATCCAGTCTAATTTGCTTTCTTTCTTGTTGTGTTTGTCTATCCTGGTGGGGGACGTAATGGTTTGATCAAAACCATATAGGTTGATGTGGGTGGTTGGGTGGCTGCTGCTACAGCAGTTCCAATCGATGTTTATATCACCAAGGACTATGGTTTATTGGGGCAGGTGTTGAGATAGCTAGCAAAGGATATTTTCTATGATGGTATTGTTGTTACCGGGGGGTAGATAGATACAAATAATATAGATGGCTTTGGCATTGTTAAGTTGTAGTTTAGATATAAGAATTTCTGCATTGGTACTAAAAGGTAGTTTTATGTCATAAGTGGTTAACTGTAAACCATATTTAAAAATAATCGCAACCCCCCCCCCCCCATTTTTGGCTACACGGTCAAGTCTCGGAATATTGTATCCTAGTGGGATGATTTCATTGTCTTTTGTTTCAGGTTTTAGCCAAGTTTCTGTTAGACAAAGAATGTCAAAGGAGTAGACTTCAAAGAGAGCATGGAGTTGAGTAATTTTGTTGTTAATGCTACGAATATTAAGATAAGCTACAAAGAGTGAATTAGAAGGTTTAGTAATGGGATAATTAGTGGATTGGTTGGGGTTGGGGAGAGAGATTGGAGTTGCTGTTGGGCCTGGGTTTAGGTGAATGTCTCCATCTTTTTATGTGTGGAGTTGTTTGAGATAGATTGGATATGGGAGTCTGCTATTTAAGAGTAGAGATCTCCTGGGATTGAGATTAATATATCTTATGTGGAGTATTCTATGATATTTTGCTGGTAGAGAGCTGGGAGTTGTTGTTATGTTAGCATGGTTAAATAGGATGGGTAGAGGAGGAGAGCTGGTTATTTTATTAGGGTGGTGAAAATATGGACCTAATGGGTGTTCATAGGAGGAGAGTATATATGCAAAAATGAAAGGTGGAAGCAGTAAGAGTATGAGAAGTCGCTGGAAATGAGTAGTGGTATTTAATTTATCCATTAGAATGGATCAGATATTAGTTGTGTTATTGTAGGTAAGGAAATATAATAGGTGTAGATGAGGGGAGGGGTGTGGTAGGGAAGATAAGGGGAGTGGTTGGAGAAGGTTGGAGTGGAAATAGATAAGCAATAGAAAAGCTTCCTCAGAGTAGTGGGAGGAAGTAGGGGTGTGACTAGTAAGTATAAGAGTAGGGCCTGTGGGGGTGGTTGTGAATTGGGGGTAGGGATGGGGAGCGGAGTGAGCCCGTAGGGCGAATGGAGCAAGTTAAGACATGTAAAGAAGCAGCTAGAGAAGAAACAATCAGCAGTACTAGCTACAGAAGGTAAGTTGGATAAGGCAGAAGTAGGTGAAAACAGTGATGAGAGAACCTAGAAACAGTAGTAGTAGACAGTAGGGTGAAGTGTGAGGAACTAAAACGCAGGTCTGGGACTACAGAAAATAAGGTAATTAATAAAGGAAACTAGATGAAAAGCATGAGATGAGACTAGGAGATGGATGCCACCTAGTGGACAGGTCTGTATTGCAGGTAGATATGCAAGGGAGTTAGCTGTATTAAAAACTGGGGAAGAGTGAGAGCTAGGATAGGGAGTTCCTTGTGGAGGATAATGGGGGAGTAAGTGGTAAAGTACTATAGAGAGAGGGGGGTAGAGGCTGCTGGCTGTCCTGGCTCAGAGCATGCTTAGGCACCTATAGCAATAGCACAAAGGTAGAGAGTCAGGAAAGAAAGACGAGATCCACAAAATCTTGTTATTTAGCGCTTTCGTTTTTCAATAAAAACTTCTTCAGAATACACATACATAGTGAACTAAACCCTTTTTATACAAATACACGCCTTCATAGTTAATGACATCATAATTAAATTACTTAAATTGAATTCAATTACTACAACCCCATTAAGATATCTAAAACATTGAATACATTGTTTTAAACCATATTACAATAAAAAACCTTAGAAAATACACTATATTTTGTTCAGATCATAAAAATCCTTAATTTATTATACTTGTATTCAAAAATAACCTTCAGATTTTAATCTAAGAGTGGAACTGATAGATATATTCGTGTTTAAACCTGGAAATGATGTTGCATTAGTTTTTAACTGCCATCTTAGTTCCCTATTTTCCAAAAAATCATTAAGGGGACCACCTCTATCTCCAACTGTAACTTGTTCTAATACTGAAAATCTAAAATCATGTCCCTCATTATTAATAATGTGCACTGCCAGAATATTTTTTAAATCTTGTTTTTTAATATCATAGGAATGTTGATACATTCTGCTCCTAAGAGCATTAATAGTCTTCCCGATATAAAAACAAGGACATTGCGTGCATGTCCCTATATAAACAACAGCCTTGCTGTTACAGGTACATTTTTTCTTGTATATATATTTGCCATAATTTGGAATAAACAACTCTGTGCCTTCTAGAATATGTTTATACTGCAGACAAAAACCACATTTAAACATTCCCTTGGGCCCAGAGTGAATCTCTTGTACCCTCTCTACCATGTTTTTTATAGTAATGTCCTTCTTGTAAATAATATTAGGTTTTTTTCCCGCAATATCCAAAAATTCTTTATTAACATTGAATACATTCCAGTTACGTTGAACAATGTTGCTTATACTTTTAAACTGCTGGTTATATCTAAAAATACCAACACTATGAAAAGACTTATTATTCTGGCTATAAGAACTTTTCATACCTTCAACTAAAATATTATGGCCCTTACCTAATAATGGAAAAAATATACCTTGTTCCCTTTTAGATACCACCTCCTTTAATGTATTTTCCACAAATTCTAAGGGATAGACTCTACTAACCAACATACCTTTAAGAATTTCTATTTGACCTAAAAACTCATAGAAGTCTGAAACCATTCTTGCTAGTCTAACCCCTTGACCTTTTATTAGTGACTTCTTCTGATAGATAGGGTGAAAACTGGAAAAATGTAAAAGTGTATTGGAATAAGTGGGTTTCCTAAAAATTGTCGTTTCAAAACAACTTTCCATTCTATTTTTACTTATGGTGATGTCTAAATAATTAATTTTCTCATCCGAAATGGTATGGGAAAATTCCAAAAATCCTGTACTAACACCAATAAACTCAAGGAATTCATTTAACATATCCTCACTATCATTCCATAGGATGACGATGTCATCCAAATATCGCCCATAATATTGCCAAAGTTGTGAATATTTACTGGTGAATACATATTCCTTCTCCCAGAATGCTAGAACTAAATTAGCAAAAATGGGTGCACAAATAGCCCCCATGGCTACACCTTTACATTGTTTGAATAATTGTTCTTGAAATACAATAATGTTAGTGTCCAATACTAACTCCATGAGGCTCCTTAATGTAAGAATCCTATCATGCCCCATTTTTGTGTATTGACATAAATATGAATAGAACCATTCAGTTCCAGTATCATGTGGGATAACAGAAAATAAATCTTTGACATCAATTGTTACAAAGATTAAACTATGATTATACATATTTTTATTAATTTTCTTAAGTAAGTCCGACAAATCTTTTACTATCCAATTACAGTCTTGTAAAATGTTTTTTAATTGAATATCTATAAAACTGGCAATATAATATGTTTTTGAAGCCTTTGCATAAACAATGGGTCTAAGGGGGGGGGGGGTTGTTAAGATCCTTATGTTCTTTTGGTATACCAAACGTAGTAGGAATTTTTGGATATTTTACTGTCATATAAGACCATTCATCAAATGAGATTTGTCTATTTAACAGAAGTTCTTCCAGCATGATGTCCACTTTCCTGTATGATATATTTTTCTCATTCACACTCATCTGACAATATGTATCAGTGTGAAGAAACGATAGCATTCCATCAATATAGGAATTAGTGTCCATTATAACTAATCCTCCCCCCTTGCCCGGTTTCATAATTCTAATCTTGTCATTATTACATAGATTTTTTAGTAATTCCATCTCTTTCTTGTCCAGATTATTTTCATCGTAGGTTGACCTACTACTGTTCTTAAATAACATGAGAATATCATAATCAAACATTTTTTCAAACATCTGTACAATAGGGCATAGTGGAGGATTGAAAGTGCTAGATCTTTTACATATATTGTTGTTACCACTATTAATATTAATATCATGCAGTCCTTCTTTGAAGTAAAACTGAAAATTCAGCTTTCTTGCATACATCTTTAAATCTATTAATGCTTCATTCACAGTCCCTTTTTTACTTGGCACAAAAGACAAGCCTCTTTCAAAAATATTTGCTATACTTTTGTCCAATATGCAGTCACTATAATTATACATTTTGAAGTCACCATTATTACTGGTAATGATCTGAACAGAGGTATCTATGGTGCCCCTTAAAACATATGGAGCTTCAAGCAAGTCATTCACTGTGTTCAGTGTATTTATATCTGTAAAACCATTTTCCAAGAAGAGGCTTTCAAACATATCTAATACATTCTCCCCCTGCCTCTGTTGTTGTAGTTCGAATGATGTTGTCCCCTTCCCCCCCCTCTGGTTCCTGATCCTTTCGGATTTCCTCAGAGGGGGAAACTCTAAAGGGTCCAAACCAAAGATATTTTCATCATCATTAAAACCATTAACATCACCAGGTTCCCCATCAGATACATGGCTATAGTCCTGGTACTGGTTATAGTTATTAGAAACCTTCTTATGACTTAAAGGGGGTGGGGGTATGCTCTCTGTTCAGCATACTCCTTTTCATCCCTTCTAAGCTTTTTTTCTTTTTTGTACTTTAAATCTATAATAAACTGATCAACATTCTTAAATATATTATCAAACTTTACTTTGCTAAACTCGAATAATAAATCAGATTGTAAAATATTATTCACTTGTTTAATTCTGTCATTTAATTTTACCATTTTTTTATCATTATCAGTAATAAGGCAGTCCAAAAGTTCACAACCATGTCGGTTAAATAGTGCAATCAGTTCCACATGAAATTCTGAGTTTTTAATCAAACCTGACGGATATCGCCATAATCGGAGTCCTTTTGGCACCAGTTCTCTCCGTTTACATTCGCGTAGATAACTATTTTCCAACTACAATTTTCGATATTCAAATGTTAAACTTTCCAAGTCGTTGAGCTGCTCCTGAAATGAGCCATTATTGTCACGATGTTTCGATGGTGTAATACCTCATTCACAGTCCACTTCTAGCCACTGGCTTAGGGTTTTCCGTCCATTGTAGGTTAAATTGCTGTTAGGTACGCTTCCATTAGGGGATAACCGTTCGTCCTCCCTCACTGAAGTGTTTTCTCTCCCTCGTTGTTGCCGTTGAGCTGGTGTAATGTCAAAATTGCTTGACTCGTCCCCTGCGATACTGTTGTAGGTCCGACCAGGGCAAGCCACCTGTAATGCCTGCGAACCTTCCCTTTCACGTTGAGTAAGTTTCTCCATAAGAGAAACCAGATTTCCAACTGTGCAGTTCAGGTGATGTAAAGATGAGGCCAATGAACCAAGTATGGGTGGATCTCCACCATCTCTCCTTCCATAATCTTCAAACAAAATAAAAATCAAAGCCACAAATAAACTAAAAACAGCCAGGAAAGATAGACGAGATCCACAAAATCCTGTTATTTAGCACTTTCGTTTTTTAATAAAAACTTCTTCAGAATACACATACATAGTGAACTAAACCCTTTTTATACAAATACATGCCTTCATAGTTAATGACATCATAATTAAATTACTTAAATTGAATTCAATTACTACAACCCCATTAAGATATCTAAAACATTGAATACATTGTTTTAAACCATATTACAATAAAAAACCTTAGAAAATACACTATATTTTGTTCAGATCATAAAAATCCTTAATTTATTATACTTGTATTCAAAAATAACCTTCAGATTTTAATCTAAGAGTGGAACTGATAGATGTATTTGTGTTTAAACCTGGAAATGATGTTGCATTAGTTTTTAACTGCCATCTTAGTTCTCTATTTTCCAAAAAATCATTAAGGGGACCACCTCTATCTCCAACTGTAACTTGTTCTAATACTGAACATCTAAAATAATGTCCCTCATTATTAATAATGTGCACTGCCAGAATATTTTTTAAATCTTGTTTTTTAATATCATAGGAATGTTGATACATTCTGCTCCTAAGAGCATTAATAGTCTTCCCGATATAAAAACAAGGACATTGCGTGCATGTCCCTGTATAAACAACAGCCTTGCTGTTACAGGTAAATTTTTTCTTGTGTGTGTATATATATATATATATATATATATATATGTATTCAATGTTAATAAAGAATTTTTGGATATTGTGGGAAAAAAAACTAATATTGTTTACAAGATGGAAGCGTACCTAACAGCAATTTAACCTACAATGGACGGAAAACCCTAAGCCAGTGGCTAGAAGGGGACTGTGAATGAGGTATTACACCATCGAAACATCGGGACAATAATGGCTCATTTCAGGAGCAGCTCAACGACCTGGAAAGTTTAACATTTGAATATCGAAAATTGCAGTTGGAAAATAGTTATCTACGCGAATGTAAACGGAGATAACTGGTGCCAAAAGGACTCCGATTATGGCGATATCTGTCAGGTTTGGTTAAAAACTCAGAACTTCATGTGGAACTGATTGCACTATTTAACCGACATGGTTGTGAACTTTTGGACTGCCTTATTACTGATAATGATAAAAAAATGGTAAAATTAAATGACAGAATTAAACAAGTGAATAATATTTTACAATCTGATTTATTATTCGAGTTTAACAAAGTAAAGTTTGATAATATATTTAAGAATGTTGATCAGTTTATTATAGATTTAAAGTACAAAAAAGAAAAAAAGCTTAGAAGGGATGAAAAGGAGTATGCTGAACAGAGAGCATACCCCCCACCCCCTTTAAATCATAAGAAGGTTTCTAATAACTATAACCAGTACCAGGACTATAGCCATGTATCTGATGGGGAACCTGGTGATGTTAATGGTTTTAATGATGATGAAAATATCTTTGGTTTGGACCCTTTAGAGTTTCCCCCTCTGAGGAGATCCGAAAGGATCAGGAACCAGAGGGGGGAAGGGGACAACATCATTCGAACTACAACAACAGAGGCAGGGGGAGGGGGAGAATGTATTAGATATGTTTGAAAGCCTCTTCTTGGAAAATGGTTTTACAGATATAAATACACTGAACACAGTGAATGACTTGCTTGAAGCTCCATATGTTTTAAGGGACACCTTAGATACCTCTGTTCAGATTATTACCAATAGTAATGGTGACTTCAAAATGTATAATTATAGTGACTGCATATTGGACAAAAGTATAGCAAATATTTTTGAAAGAGGCTTGTCTTTTGTGCCAAGTAAAAAAGGGACTGTAGATGAAGCATTAATAGATTTAAAGATGTATGCAAGAAAGCTGAATTTTCAGTTTTACTTCAAAGAACGACTGCATGATATTAATATTAATAGTGGTAACAACAATATATGTAAAAGATCTAGCACTTTCAATCCTCCACTATGCCCTGTTGTACAGATGTTTGAAAAAATGTGTGATTATGATATTCGCATGTTATTTAAGAACAGTAGTAGGTCAACCTACGATGAAAATAATCTGGACAAGAAAGAGATGGAATTACTAAAAAATCTATGTAATAATGACAAGATTAGAATTATGAAACTGGACAAGGGGGAGGATTAGTTATAATGGACACTAATTCCTATATTGATAGAATGCTATCGTTTCTTCACACTGATGCATATTGTCAGATGAGTGTGAATGAGAAAAATATATCATACAGGAAAGTGGACATCATGCTGGAAGAACTTCTGTTAAATAGACAAATCTCATTTGATGAATGGTCTTATATGACAGTAAAATATCCAAAAATTCCTACTACTTTTGGTATACCAAAAGTACATAAGGATCTTAACAACCTCTTCCCCCCCCCTTAGACCCATTGTTGACGCAAAGGCTTCAAAAACATATTATATTGCCAGTTTTATAGATATTCAATTAAAAAAACATTTTACAAGACTGTAATTGGATAGTAAAAGATTTGTGGGACTTACTTAAGAAAATTAATAAAAATATGTATAATCATAGTTTAATCTTTGTAACAATTGATGTCAAAGATTTATTTTCTGTTATCCCACATGATACTGGAACTGAATGGTTCTATTCATATTTATGTCAATACACAAAAATGGAGCATGATAGGATTCTTACATTAAGGAGCCTCATGGAGTTAGCATTGGACACTAACATTATTGTATTTCAAGAACAATTATTCAAACAATGTAAAGGTGTAGCCATGGGGGCTATTTGTGCACCCATTTTTGCTAATTTAGTTCTAGCATTCTGGGAGAAGGAATATGTATTCACCAGTAAATATGCACAACTTTGGCAATATTATGGGCGATATTTGGATGACACCGTCATCCTATGGAATGATAGTGAGGATATGTTAAATGAATTCCTTGAGTTTATTGGTGTTAGTACAGGATTTTTGGAATTTTCCCATACCATTTCGGATGAGAAAATTAATTATTTAGACATCACCATAAGTAAAAATAGAATGGAAAGTTGTTTTGAAATGACAATTTTTAGGAAACCCACTTATTCCAATACACTTTTACATTTTTCCAGTTTTCACCCTATCTATCAGAAGAAGTCACTAATAAAAGGTCAAGGGGTTAGACTAGCAAGAATGGTTTTAGACTTCTATGAGTTTTTAGGTCAAATAGAAATTCTTAAAGGTATGTTGGTTAGTAGAGGCTATCCCTAAGAATTTGTGGAAAATACATTAAAGGAAGTGGTATCTAAAAGGGAACATGGTATATTTTTTCCATTATTAGGTAAGGGTCCTAATATTTTAGTTGAAGGTATGAAAAGTTCTTATAGCCAGAATAATAAGTCTTTTCATAGTGTTGGCATTTTTAGATATAACCAGCAGTTTAAAAGTATAAGCAACATTGTTCAATGTAACTGGAATGTATTCAATGTTAATAAAGAATTTTTGGATATTGTGGGAAAAAAACCTAATATTGTTTACAAGAAGGACATTACTATAAAAAACATGGTAGAGAGGGTACAAGATATTCACTCTGGGCCCAAGGGAATGTTTAAATGTGGTTTTTGTCTGCAGTGTAAACATATTCTAGAAGGCACAGAGTTGTTTATTCCAAATTATGGCAAATATATATACAAGAAAAAATTTACCTGTAACAGCAAGGCTGTTGTTTATATAGGGGCATGCACGCAATGTCCTTGTTTTTATATCGGGAAGACTATTAATGCTCTTAGGAGCAGAATGTATCAACATTCCTATGATATTAAAAAACAAGATTTAAAAAATATTCTGGCAGTGCACATTATTAATAATGAGGGACATGATTTTAGATTTTCAGTATTAGAACAAGTTACAGTTGGAGATAGAGGTGGTCCCCTTAATGATTTTTTGGAAAATAGGGAACTAAGATGGCAGTTAAAAACTAATGCAACATCATTTCCAGGTTTAAACATGAATACATCTATCAGTTCCACTCTTAGATTAAAATCTGAAGGTTATTTTTGAATACAAGTATAATAAATTAAGGATTTTTATGATCTGAACAAAATATAGTGTATTTTTCTAAGGTTTTTTATTGTAATATGGTTTAAAACAATGTATTCAATGTTTTAGATATCTTAATGGGGTTGTAGTAATTGAATTCAATTTAAGTAATTTAATTATGATGTCATTAACTATGAAGGCGTGTATTTGCATAAAAAGGGTTTAGTTCACTATGTATGTGTATTCTGAAGAAGTTTTTATTAAAAAACGAAAGCGCTAAATAACAGGATTTTGTGGATCTCGTCTTTCTTTCCTGGCTGTTTTTAGTTTATTTGTGGCTTTGATTTTTACAAAGGTAGAGAGTATAACTGTCAGGAATTAGACAGCAAACATACTTTTCTTGTTTCCTTGAAGGAGGGTGCAGGGAATTTAAGGCTGTGAGGTGAACCCGCTGGTATTTGAAGAGGGTCCTTAGGTTCCTAGAGACTTGTGCTGGAAGCACAAGAAGAGCAGGATAACTTAAGGGAGCAAGAAAGACAAAGTAGTGGAGAGAAACAAATAGCACAGGAAGGCAAGAGTGGTCAAGTATCACAAAACAGTCAGCATGCAAAGGTAGCAAATGTACATTTTCCACTTTCTTGGTAGCAGCAATCAAAAATATTTATAAAACAAGAGGTCTGTTCCTCTAAGCAGTAGCAGTAATAATAAAGTTAGCAATAAACATTTACTCCTACTAGGGAGCAGCACTAGTAAACACCTTAAAACTAGTTCTGTGAGTCAAAGCTGTGTTAGGGCACTAAGAGGAGGGTCGGTAGGACTTCTATCTATGCATTAGGATAGACTATTAAAGCCTTCATGTAGTGTTACATAGATAAACTGTGATTAACAATACTAGCCACAGGTACCTTCCAAAGGCCAACTGGGGATATCATGGGGATCTCAAAGGCATCAGAATCCAAGGTACTCCATCAGTTCCTGGATCCCATGTCAGCACATGCCAGTTAGCACGTATATTTCCACAACACCTGTGAGGCATTGACCAGCAATATGTGTCTCTTCCACCAAATAGCAGAATAATTTGAGGTAGTGGGTGCTATAGACTGCATGCACATACACATCAAAGCACCACCTGGTGAGCGGGGTAGGGTCTACATCAACCACAAGGGGTCAACTGCCAGGTCATGTGCAATGCCTAGGGCATTATAATGAATTTGTGTGCTGGCTGCCATGGAAGCTAGCATGACTCCCACATCTGGCATATGACGCAGCTGTACTGGAGATTTGCCAATGGAGACATCCCTTATGGCCACCTAGTGGGGGATGCTGGTTATGCACTGAAGCTGTGGTTGATGACACCCATCAGAAATGCACACATACCCAAACAAGAACTCCATAATAAGACACATGCACAGACCAGAATCATAATAGAGCATGTGTTTGGGATGCTCAAGTCAAGGTTCCGGTGCCTGGACATATCCGGTGGAACCTTGCAGTACTCACCAGCTAAATGTACCCAAATTGTCATCATATGTGCATGCCATACAATATGATCCTGTGGAAACAGTCACAGCAGAAACAGCACGGTGCAGGGCCACACAGCCACCCACCATTGCCAAGACCTGCACAGGCACAGAGTGACTCGAAGGAGGAACAACCTGAGCCTGCCCCAGTAGACAGAAGGAGGCATGCCCAGTATGTCCACACCTTGGGAAAGAGGCAAGGCATAGAACATACACTGACATGTTAGGAACCCAGGGAATGACACTTCTCTCTGACTCACACATACAGTAAAAGAGATGCCAAGCATGACACTAGCTGTGCTTAACCGTGTATAGGGAGTGTACTGTGTGCATCTGACATAGTCAGCCCTCCAGCACCTTCCTCAATACTGGCACAGCCACAAGGTAAGTCACTCTCCCTATCAATTACTGAATGGAGAAGTATGTTTTGTTACATGTATCTATGGTATGGATGTGAGCATGCAAGGGAATTGGGTGGCTGAATGGGATGCCAGCAGATAGTAGACACCTACAGTGGCAGCATGAAATCTGTAACAAATACTGATGTCACCATAGTAGCCAGTACTAGACAAGGTGACAAAACCCACTGCAGGAAATGTGGTGTGCCAAATGTGTGTTCATAGGACAAGCAGATGCCAGTCAGGGAGGCTCACATACCCAACAACAGTCTCTGCCAGCAGGACAGGCATAGACAAACACAAAGAAAGGCTGTGCTAAAGCCTCTGATTGATCGAGAACAGCCCCCCTCCAGACCTACACAGACAGACTACAACAGGTCAGGCAGTGGGATATTAGTGCTGAAGGGTAAGAAGTCTGAAACTGAAATGTAGGTCAGTAAAACCTAAGAACTGTAGTACACTGATATGCCTCTAGTCTGCATGATAGGTCAGAATACAGAATGAAATGCAGTACCTGAAATACCAGTACATTCATAGCAAATGTGTACAGTTGTCAGGTGTGCCCCCCTCCACACAATCCTATGTAGAAATGTAGTAACATGTATGTGTAGGTATAATAACAGTGGAGCACAGATTACCCGAGCCAGACAAAGTAGCAGGATAGATTGTAGCACATGTACAATATGCAAGGCTGTGCATGTTAGGTTGGTGTGTGTTGTATATTGTGTTAGCTTGGTCAGCATGTAGGCATGGTGAGGTTTGTCCTGGTGGCCATTGGCCAGTAATGCCGATGACAGGGCCAAGTTCTCACAACTGCAGTGCTAAACACAATGCATCCCAGCAAGACACATTCCAGCAGTAAGCCATAGTAATTGTTTGGATGTAATATCTGTCACCATCTGAAAGATGGACATGGCATGAATGTGGGCCCAAACATACAAACAGTACACAGGTGGAAGTACCCCAGACAGACAGTGTATAAAATGTTACTGTCAAATGGACACACCTTAGGAGTTGTACATACAGGTTAGCAGCACGAGTTGGGTTTGTAATATGGAATTCCTATGTTGTCTGGCCAAACACTGGCAGACCACAAAGGTCACAGGTATGAAGTATTGAGAAACTGCTGCTGTCCCTGCATAATCCAGCATAAGTGGAATGCCCCACGTATATCTGTGAGTGAGATGCAAGTAGCGTCCATAGCACACATGCACCTAGCTCACCCCACTATCACCCACAGGTACCTCACAGGTCTTATCCCTGCTGTTGGGAATGAGTAAAATATGACCCCCATCTCTGTGTGGAAATAGCCACAGAATGCAGCATGCTGAAGAGGTGTCCCATGCAGGTGTGTCCCTGCCAGCATCCACACCACTGGATCAATAATGACAGAAACTATTCACATTAACACCTTGCAGACCTACCCTGTCACCCCAGTGGAATATAATGGCTTGCCGTCTGAGACTGCAGGAGCGACACAATGCAACAGCCAGCTACAGATGGCCTGCATCACTACCAAATGCACTACAGTCCTCTACCAAAGGCCTGTGTCTCACCCGTACTGCTAATGTATATTATGTCATGGACTCCCAAATAACAACATAACACAGTCCACAGAACCCAAACTGAAGGCCATGTCGACAAATCCCAGCAACCTGTCCACCATGTCCTACTGCATGAGCTGTGGACCAACACCAAATTACTGCTGGGCTTAAGTGATAACTATATGGAACATATCAAATAATGTCTGCATGTTTGGAAGAGGATAGAATAGCAGAGAGGGGGTAGGAGAATGGACGCCATGGAGTGTGTGAAGTCTGAAACTCAGCACATACTATCCCTGCCTGCAAACACAGGAATGGGTGGCTACAAACCTACTTGTAAACCACAATGTGAAGGGGTAATGGCCAGAAATATGACCCCTGCCTCTGGGTAACCTGTGTGAATCTGTACAGCTGTGAGGTAAGGCCACAGCAGAAAATGTCCATACTGTCATGTCAATGGATGTACAAGCATGGGATCTTCAGCCACCACTGTACCAAGGTGCTGAACCATTTACGCAGACCCATCAGCAAGTGTCTGCAGCTTCCCCTCCAGAATGGCATGATTGTGCAAGAATATGTAGGCTGCAGACCACAATACTGGACACAGCTTCATTCACCCTGTGTTCCCCATGAAATTACTGCAAGCAAATATGTATACCTGACAGTAGCTGATAACATAAAACATCACAGTGTAAAACAGTACATATGTCTGAATATCTCTGCTAACACTAAAACCATGTAGCAGAAACAGCACAGACACAATTACTTACAGTAACCCGCTATCCTTTGCCCATTTCAACCCCATATTGTCAACCGATCTACAGATATCCCACAGAAGCAGGTTGCTAGCTGTAGGTGTAGAACACAAAAGCCTGCACTGGAGTAAACCTACATGGAATGAATTCACACATTCAATACAGAAGGTCATACTGGTCATGCTTCCACACTTAGAGAAATGAAGCCCATGCCTAGCAACAACAGTGGACTATACATATTTGACAGTCACAGATGTTTGTGCACACACTCCACATTGCATACCAGTCATGCTTTGCACACACATTGGATAGGAATATACACATATACCCAAGGATAACACACTATAATAGGCCAAACTTACACATACATAGATGTGTGGAAGAGAATGACAGACAGTGACAAAGAGTCTCTCATCATGAGGCCTGTCCCACCCAGCACATATCCAATTGGCTAAAACCACATGATGTGCAAATGTCAATCACTGTAGACATTTGCCTCTGGAGGGATCAGTGCTTTTCAGGCCATTCACACTCACTACAATATCCATTGCCCTACTATGGCAGGGCTGTTGATGTCATTCACTTTGAAATACACCTTTGGGGAATGCGTAGCCCAGTAAGCTCTGTGGTGTATCCTGTAATTGCATAATGCTGTAGTGTGATGTACTAGCTAGGTATGAGTTCTATTCCCAGACTTGGCAACTGTAAAACCTTGTATGTTCATCTGTGTAGGGATCAATGCTTTTGAGGCCATTCACAGTCACTACAACTTCCATTGCCCTAGTTTGGCAAGCCTGCTGATGTCATTTGTTTTGATATACACCTTCAGGGAAACAGTAGTACAGTAATCTCCATGGTGCATGCTATAACTGCGTAATGCTCTAGTGTGATGCACTAGTTAGATATGAGTTCTACTCCCAGACATAGCAACTGTGAGACTCTGTGCGTTTGTCTTTAGTATTCTGTGTGGAGGTAGTTGTGAGTGTGTAATAACAGGACTCATTGTGGAGTGAGTTTTGCAAATTTCATGTATGGTGAGCCTATTATATGTCACAATGTCCACCTTACAAGGACAACAGATGTCAAACAGCAGAAAGGCTGAGGTAGACAATCAATACCCCTAAATGTGACATCATGAATTGGGGAACAATATAGGCAACCCTTGTATTACCCAGAGAACACTCTCCACCCATATCTCATACACAAACACACTTAACTAGGCAACGACTACAATGTTGGCAGTTCCCTGCATATTGCCCACAGATAGTAACCATGGTGTGATTGCAGTGGACTACAGAGGACATGGCACCATGTCCCATCCCTACAATAGGCACATCATTGCATACAGTGGTCCTTTGCTATGTTCCCCAATGGACACCTGCAACAATTGTAGAGTCAGCAAATGTAACCCACAAAGGAAATACCATGCCTTATACACATGCCCTGTATGGACAGATGCCACTGACATCAGTGAATACCTGTATCATGCTGTCAATGTAGGTGCAGGGTCAACCTGTTTTCATTGCCAGTTCTCACCACATGAGGGCAGGAATGGCACATCTGATGACAACAATCTGTCTACACAACATGCCCCAGACACCCTGGGTACACTTCCACATATTTACATATATCCATATATACATGTGGGCTTCAGCTGCACAAAACATGTGTGCCCTTCTGCAGTCCAGAGGTCAGTGTATGTAACAGTGTTATATGCCCCTGTAATTCAGTCTATGGGGGTGGGGTATACACCATATATAACCTAGGCTGTTACAACATGTGAGGGATATTGGAAGTAAGCTGCCTTAAGGTATATGGCTGCACATTACCATACATTTCTCCATGGGAACATTGGTGGCTTTGCGATTACTGTCAAAAAGACTTTTCTGTTTGTCAGTGTGATTATGATGTTTTTAGTTATTCATTGTTATGTAACAGATACATCCCATTGTGTCAACTTAAGTCTTTTCCCCATAGGGATTGAGTACAGAAGTGTAATTAGAGGCTGCTGGACTCTACATCTGCATTACTTACAGTTGATTGATTGTTATCCTCTGGCCCAATCTGTCTTTATTGTTGTACTACTTGAAGGCCTTGGCCTGGACAGTGACATATGTTATGCTTTTGATTACTGTATAAAATGATCTGATTGAGATTAATCAGTTAGTATGTATTTCAAAGTCTTAACAGTTATATGACATAGCATATACAACTGTAATAGTCCACAAATAAAACTTTCTTATGTATGCAAACCTGTGGATATATGTTTCAGGCAACAATTGTCTTTTGTATGAGTGACTCATACACGGTCCATTTGAAAAGGTGCCAACTGTAGGAATACTAACTGTGCAATATGCTGTGCATCCTCTAAATATGTATCTTCCTATACATATCTATGTGTGTGTATGTGTAGTTACAGATATGTCTATATATATATATATATATATATATATATATATATATATATATATATATATATATGTGTGTGTGTGTGTGTGTGTGTGTGTGTGTGTGTGTGTATCTGTATATATGTGTGTGTGTGTATATGTATCTTTGGAAAGTTTATTGCTTCCACATTGTACATTCCCTGTGGTAGCCAGACTGTACTGCATGATATGTTATTGATACCATACTGATATCATACAGGTGGGATGGATTACTGTTATCGTCTTGTGGGCATGTTGTGTAGGGTCCTGGGTATGAGACTTGCAACAGTTAGTATTGTGTTGCAGGGCAGACCTGTTTGGCTGTGGGGGAGGGGGTGATAGCAATACTTACAAGAGGTATTTAGCTTGGGCCCTCTCACCCCCATTAACGGTGGCTGTGCTCATATATGTATTTGTTATGTTCTCTTTTACATCTATAGATATATATCTGTATACACACACACACACACACACACACACACACACACACACACACACACACACACAGATATATATATATATATATATATGCTTACATATATATCTATAGATGTATGCATATGTATATATATATATATATATATATATATATATATGTAGATATATATGTATATATATTTATATATACATATATATATATAGATATATATATATATATATTTATATAAATATATATATATATATATATATATATATATATATATATATATATATATATACACACACACACACACACACACACACACACACACACACACACACACATACATCTACATGTATAAATACATTCCCTGTACTGTTGAATGACTGTGCTGGATGATATGTTTGTGAAAACATCAGGGTTATGCATATCTGACATGGCTTTGTGGTAAATCACTTTGGCAATGGTATGCAGGGCCATGTGTCAGAGCCTTGCAAAGGCTGTTTATTTTGTTGTTGGGCAGAACAAGGGCCATTAGATACAGAGTGATTAAGGCACTTTTAAGCAGTTGTAAGCGGGTTTGCATGGAGGTTAGCACTGCTAACGTCCGGTTACAGTTTCTTATACTGATTTAGTTTCTCAATTGCTTAACCAGTGTAGGCATAGCTTACACCCACGCATACAGGCTTAAATCCACTTGCTTAAAAGTGCTTACTCCCACTTACCCCCACACTAATTTCTTTAAAAGAAATGAAAAAGGGTTGATAGAAAAGTGGTGAAAAAGGGGCACAAAGAGGGATAGACAATAGGGAAAATAGCTAGGGATGTGAAGGACATGTGTAGGGAAGGTCCATAGCTGCCCATTTCTTCTACAGCAACAGCTGTGCATATACACTGATTTGGAGGTATAGTTGGGCACTCATACACCTGAGAGGGGGGTGAGGACACAATAATATGTTGTGATGCCAATTAGACCAGATTACATGTGTCCAGTGGACATGTGTGTCAAATGGGGCTATGTATGGGGGGAGATTGTTTTTTTGGGAACAAATTGCCCTTTTTTTTTAACGTGAGAGTGGAATGTTGGGGAGGGATAGTAGGTATATTTGAGGAGATAGGTTGGGTAGGATAACAGACAAGACAGACAAGACAGCATACAGGGGTGGTATATAACACATGTGGGGGGTAAACACCTTGGATGAGGAGGGGTGTTTGGAAGTTGGAAACCCATGAACCCCCTAGTGGAAACAGTGGGACTGAGGTACCTACCCATGAGCAGTCACCACTGCACCTTCACGGCCCCAAAGTTGGCTGTGCTGGAGGCTGAGTAAGAGGGCTAGGCTGATCCTCTAGTTGTGCCACTTGGCCCTCAAGCTGGCATAGCAGATCTCCAAACTCCCTGCTGAGCTCGCTACGAACCAGACCCCAGATCTGGTGATGGGTGATAGTGTCCAGTGCGCACCTGCTCTCAGGGGAGTGAGCCCCATACCCTGAGGTAGTTCCACCTGAAGGTGGTGCAAGATCAGCAGGCGAGGAGGTCCCAGGGTGGGCCCCAGATGTACTGGTGCCCGGTGCCATGGCCAGATGATGTGGGAGTGGTGGGTCCGCTGGGACCAGCCTTCCTAAATATGCTATGGTGTTTCACTTTTACAACATATGTGGGTTAGTAATAGTCAACACATTCGAGGATTATTTATGACAGCATGCATAGATATTCCCATTAACCTGAAACACCAGATAAGAAACAGTTGCATAGCAAGCAGAACACATGCATATATGGAACCACAGTGGCCATTACAACAGCATGCAGGTACATTGATGGCAGCATGCCACCAACATGGGAGTATTTCAACATGGCACATGCATAGAAACAAATTTAAATATTTATCAAACAAAAGGACATATGTCCCAACAGTATATTTAATAGAGCACATACTGATTGAGTTGTGTATTTGGTTTATTGTTGCAGATATGGTGAGGGGGTAGAAATATGTCAATTAACAACTTGTATATCCCTGTAGTTCTCATTACTTTCCTAGTCAGTGCTGTGATCTGTACCTTACAGGTATTATTACAGTACCCTATGGCCTTAGTTTGGACAGTGATATGGATATAGACAACTATATACATGAACTGAGTTTTACCTGCAGTATACACCTCTTACCTGGCATACCTGTAGAGGTATTGTTTGTTAACACTACCTGACTATTTCTACACATATTCCCAGATTCCAGGATGATGTTATGCACATACCTGTCCATCTCTTATTTCACACACTCTGTGCATGTCTTGTCAACATGCAGGTGAAACCAGGACATATTATGACTATTGCCCTCATAAACCTTTGGTGAGTTGTACAATGACAGGTTTGTTTTCAGAGACATTTTCCAAATATGTACAGGCCTGACAGTCAGTTATATGACAGTAAATGCTGCCTACATGTCAGAGATTAGTACGCTGATATGCCACGGGGACAGGGTAACAGCCATCAGATATGGGCCAATTAACTGGACATTCTGGACAGATCTGTACACATGTGGGGTATGATTCTGCATACAGCTTACTACCACTGCCAGGGTTCAAACAATGGCTGTGTCTGCTAAAAATAAAACAGTGTCTATCACAGTTGAGTGTGCTATATAGATATTGCTGTGTAGCTCTTCTCTGATTTCTGTCTATACGTCTCCAGTGGTTTTACAATCTGACCTTGTAATTACAACACTCTTATACAGGGTTTCCTAGACAGTTTTATTATGTAGCACAGTGTGGATGACAGTGATGAGTAATACCGTATTATTCAGAGCAACTGCAACACTAACAATGCCATACGATACCAGAGTAAACAGTACCAGTCCAGGATTTCAATCTTTTATTTTTAGGCACAGTTTTAATATCTGACAGACCTGTGGGGGGAATGTTTAATAGCACAACCTGAATGTTGTCGCACATATTACCTAATTCCACATTATTATTATGCACATACATCTCACTCTGTTACTGCAAACACTCTGGTCACAGCTTCACAACATCGGGGTGGAGATGGGATGTACTTGGCTTATTACTTTCATAAGATTTTGGGGAGTTGATAGAGTGACAGGTTTGTTCTTATAGATGTCTGACAATCAGTTGTATGTCATTATTTGCTGCCTAAACATCCGGGATCAACCCACTGATTTGCCAGGGGGACTGGGTGACAGGCAATGGATATGGGCCACTTAACTGGAGATTCTGGACATATCTGTACAGTTGTGGGGTATGATTCTGCATACAGCTTACTACCACTCCCAGGATTCAAACCATGGCTATGTGTGCTAAAAATACAATTCACATATCAGTTGAGTGTGCTATTGGGATTATGTTGTCTATCCTTTCACTGTTTTCTGTCTAAGTCTCTCTCAGTTGTACAATATGACCTCTTGTGACTACAGCAGCCATATACAGACATTCCTAAACATTTTATTTATGTAGCACAGTGTGGGTAACAGTGCTTAATACAACAGTACTATTAAGAGATTGCAACACTACATTACCATATGATACCAGAGTAAACACATGCATTCCAGCAGTTAGACCTTTATTGTCAGGCTGTTAACCTTTTATTTAGATACAACCTATATGAGACTCTTCCTGCCATATTGTTTGGTGTATTCAGTACATGCCTTAAACAATACAGGTTTTATACTGGCAATTAACTTTCTACTACTTTTAGATTTATTTCTTATGACAGTACATGCAAAAGTATTACTAACCTGTCTCGTGATGCAACCTCTGCAGCCTACAGGCATGTGCTTCCCAGTTCACAGCCCGCTCATCTGCTGCTGTCAAAGACATAATAGGAATATTTAGCCATACCTATCCATAATATACATGAGCTGGCATTTATTAAAACGGTAGTGGACTGATACTTACACATGGCTGGGACATCCCTCGTCCTCCTAGCCTCTTGGATCCACTGATCCAAGAGCTCCCTCTTTCTCTGCCTCAGGTTGGCACAGTGATGCCTGACCTGCTCACCAGTTCGAGGTATGCCAGTAGCACTGGTGAGGTCAGGGGTGAGATAGTCCCAGGCTTCCACTTTATACTGGGAATCCTGGTAATGGCCCTGCAGCAGTCTCTGGTCATGGTCTTTAACAAGGAGTCCTGCCATGACTTTGGACTCCTGGGTGCCCCAGCGCTACACCCAAATGCACATTCCCACTCCCACATCAGTCATTGCACCTACAGGAAGAAGCTATAACCAGTTATGAGATGTATTCCCACCTGTTGGATTAAAATAAGGCTGATTTCCTGCACTTTACCGTGATTGAGATTTTTTTGAAAATGCTAAGCTATGGCCAAACCTGCATTGCTTAAAGGGGTATACCAATGGGCAAACTGATTTATCTGACCTATACATTGCTTACACCTAGTAAGCAGGGCTGCACAAAGCTTAGTGTTGCTTAATTTGTAATTTGTATACTATTTGCAGTTTGGCATTGATTTATTATTCATTACATGTTATATATGCGTTTAGTATCCATGATTCATGTGTACGTACACTGTATGGTGCCCTTGTGTTTATTAGGGGATTTCAGCACTTTATTACAATGATGCCTCACATCTGGTCTTAATGCTGTACTCCAGTTCACATATTTATGTTATGTAGTAGGTTATACAACATCAAGCTGTATGTAGAATCCTTTCACTTGTTTAATATTCCTGTAGTGAGGATCTGTTTGGTGACACTTCAATCTTACGCATTGCTGTGACGGCTTACTGGTTAACTACTGTGACAATAGTGTACAAGGTCCTGGGTTCAAGACGTGCAAGGGCTGTTTATTTTGTTGCTGGGCAGAACAGTATCTGTTGCATACAAAGTGATTAAGGCACTTTTAAGCAATTGTAAGCAGGTTTGGGTGGGTTTGTGTGATGGCAAGCAATGCTAACCTCCGGTTAAATATGCTTACAGAGAGTTAGCTTCACTATTGCTTAACCTGTGTGCATATTGCTTACCCCCATGCAAATGGGCTTAAATCCACTTACTACTGCTTAGATCTACTTATTCCCGCTTACTACTGCTTAATAGTGCTGACTGCCACTTATCCCCTCACTAATTTAGACAGAAATGTAAAATGGTTCTTGGGAAGGTGGTGGATTTGAACACTCTGTGGGTTTATCATTCATTAAACATTATACCTTTCAGTTTGTATCCCTGATTCATATGAACACATACTGTATGGGGCACTTGTGTTTATCTGTGGATTTTACAACATTATTACAATGACATCTCACATCTGCATTTAATGCAGTACTCCAGTTCACAGATATGTTATTTAGTAGGTTATGCAGCAAAAAATATTGTTCATAAAGTGATTTGACATGGAAAATTGAATGTACTGGAGTGAGACTCGAACCGGGAATGACTGCTCATAAGCCAAATGCACTGACCACTACATTATTGCAGTACTGCTTAATTTTCATATATCTTGATATTTATCCTCCTGTGCCATTCAAGCTGCAGTATAAGTAGCTAAACAAGGGGCAAACCCGTGCACCTATGGTTAAATTTTATTTGTTTGATTAATAAAAATTAACTTGTTTGTATTATTATATTTTAACTATTGCTCTTATAAACTTGGGGATGTGTTGCTGGGGGTATGCAACCATCTATGAGCAGTCTCGCTTATTGTTATTGCTAAACTGCAGTTCTTGATTGCAGGGGCATGTATATTGTGAGAGCTCTGCTCTCAGATATGCCTCCTGCACTCGTCCATGCTCCATGTCTGTTTAGGAGCTCAGGCAGCGCGCCTTCAATTATATGCATGTTACACTGCTGTGCTGCTCCCAAATGGTTGCTTCCATGCAGGACTAAGTTAGCCCTGCATGGAAGATTAATGAATCTGGGGTGGGAGTCCAAGGAGAGCTAGAGAGTGAGAGGAGAAGCTTGAAGAGGCATATGATGGGCATTCCAGATCCAAAGATAAAACATTTATCACTTATTACAAGTAAGTAAGGTTCAACCTGATGGAGATAGAAGCAATGCACAAGTCAAAAAATAATGTTCATGGAAATAAGAATAACTGTTTAAAAGTAAGCAAAATACTAGTGCATGATTTTCTAAAAGTTCAAATATAAATACGTTAAGTAAATTAAAGACCTTAGACATTGCTTTTAGAAATACAAGAAGTTATATTCTGCTCCCCAAATCTTGAATGACACGTGCATCAAATACTCATTTGTTACTTTCTTGTAATCTCTTTCAATTAATTCCTAGATTATCAGTGGATATAGCAGCAACTCAAAAGTCTTCCACATCAGCTAGTAAAGTAAGGATTTATCATTATTTAATGAAGGCTGTTTGATGAACAAAGCAGTAAAAAGTAGCTGAAAGTGAGCACAAACTAAAGACTTTTTTCCCCAGAGGAGAGCCCTCACCCCTACTGTGAAGATTGGGTGAAGATAGATGAAGGCTGCCAGCCTAGCCAGATAGAATTTTGGAGATAATTCTGTCATCTGCAAATATTAATGTAAACCACAGGCTTGTTGTCTTAAATGGTAAAAATAGTGTTACATGTGGAACTGGAAACAAATGTAACAACAGTGCACTCTACTGACCAATTAAAGCATGTTGTGACCCTTTGATGTTAAAACTCAGAGCCAGTCAATCTAGAGTGAGGCATCCTGCCTATTGTTTTAAGGCCAGAGTTAATGGCCAGAATTTGCATGCATAAATGTCCTTTATTGCTCTGGTTTCTGCCCAGAGGTGAAAAATGTAAATGTAGTTTCTGTTAGCCTGGGAACCCAGGGAAGTGTGAAGAATGATGTAATGTGAACCAGGAATGTGATTTTAAAAACAGAGAGAATCAGAGAGCATTAAGCATTTTTGTCTTGACCATCCAACTCACTAGCACTGTCTTGCTCTATATGTAAGTTTATCTTAGACTTGTGTTTTCACTTAGAAATAGCTAAAAACTAGAAAGATTAGACTAAGTGTTTTTCTGTGATGTCAGAACTGTACTACTGAATTATTTTAAGTATTTCTCTGTGATCTCTGAACTTTTGACTAGCACTGTGTAGTAAAACATATTGTCTTATGTTTTGACTATTTGTTATTAAATATTTTTAAACCATTTCAACTGGGGCTGTTTTTGCAGAGATAATTTAAGCTCTTTAGAGTACTTGCATGCCTTTGGTAAAATTGTAAAAAGCCACTCCAATAGCTTTAGCCATGGGCTATACTATCAAATTGATCATAATATTGCACAGTAATAATTGGACATATTTTTAAGGGCCTTTGAGTAGCTGATAAATATTAGTGGGTGGTGGCAGCTGGTACTACTGTATAGTCTGGGAAAAGGGGCACAGCTGGAAAACCTGTGTCAGCCTTCCCCAGGAGTGTCTGTGTGGTTGTATAAACTCTTCTCAAAGTGTGTGTATGTGTGTGTGTGTGTGTGTGTGTGTGTGTGTGTGTGTGTGTGTGTGTGTGTGTGTGTGTGTGTGTGTGTGTGTGTATGTGTATTTGTGTGTATGTGTGCATGTGTGCGTGTATGTGTGTGTGTGTGTGTGTGTGTGTGTGTGTGTGTGTGTCAACTACTTGGGCAGGGACACGAAGCGCTGGTTGGACAGAGAGGGTGCTGGAGGTTTTAGCTTACCCACTAGACTGAAATCTGGACCCTATAGCAGTGCCAGTGGGGAGTCTTATTGGGGACCTGGAGAGCAAAAGAGTGACCAGCCCCAGACTGACTGTGATCTCTGTGTGCTCTTAAAGGAAATTGCACTTTTCTGTGTGTATTTGTTATCCTTTCCTCCTATATGACATGCCCCTCACTGGTGTTAGTGGTGAGGATTGAGGCTCCTTGATTGCTGGGAAAGGGTGCAGGCATCACACCTACTTATAAATATATGTGTGTATGTATATATATATATATATATATATATATATATATATATATATATATGTGTGTGTGTGTGTGTGTGTGTGTGTGTGTGTGTGTGTGTGTGTGTGTGTGGTTCTACTTTATAACATCAATTTTACATAATGTAGTCTAACTAAACAGTGAGACAGCAACATCATACTTCAAAAGAGCGAACTCCTGGAAAGGCAAATTTTACCTCTGAGAAACTAACTACTTGGCCACCACTGACAAAACAAAAAAAAAAAACTAAACAAATTACACCCATGTCCCCCCATATCCCCCCTACTTAAATATTCCAACTCCCAGATTACACTACAGTGAAGAAAATGGCAAAGGTTGCCAGTGGTGGCCAAGTGGTTAGTTTCCCAGAGGTACAATTTGCCTTTCCAGGAGTTTGATCTTTTGAAGTTTAGCAAGACAATGTTATGGTAAATTGATGTTATAAAGGGGAACCATATGTCAGTATAACGAGGAATGACTCAGGAAAGATAAGCATTAAAATTTATAGGAAACCATGTTATAGAAATTCATTTTTACATAGACGTGGTATGCATCCCCCCACATTTTTAAGAACATCATAAAAAGTCAAGGACTACAAGCATCCAGATTGAATGCAAGTAATGAAGGTTTTTGTACTAAACTGGACCTTTTGAAAGATAGATTTGTGCTTCATGGATATGATGTTAATGAAGAAGATACAATACTAGATGGGGTGTATAGAGTTAGAGAAAAAGAGGGTATTAACCAACCCCGAAATTAAATCGATAATGGGCCATAAACTGACTTTTGTTTTTAAATATAAAAAGTCCTTAAAGACAAGATTATGTTATCCTAGAGTTTTAGATTCATCTAATGAAACAAGGGATGTTGTTGGAACCTATCCGTGTAATAAATGCAATTATTGCAAGTTTTTAGATACCTCAAACATGTTTTCTCATCTGGATACAGGAAGGGTGCTAACTTTTAGAGTAACAGCTACTTGTAACACCAGCCATATAGTTTATTTAGCCTACTGTGTAGTCTGTTCAGCCTTCTATATAGGTAAGACAGATAGAAGGTTTCGAGACAGAATAAGAGAGCATGTTTATAACATCAATAATAGGATTAGTACCAATGCACTTGCAAAACATGTTATACAGGAGAGTACAGGTCATAGCTTTAAGTTGTTAGCTATTGACACTATAATACCCAATGTAAGAGGGGAAGATGTAAGGAGCATATCCAAAACAAGTGAGTTGAAATGGATCATTAGGATGAGGGTGAACAAGGGTAGTGGACTAAATAATAAAATATCTATTAAACCTGTATTAAAAGCAAGATCTAGATGGAGAAGATGAAATTGAGATTGTCTACTACACACACATACTATGTAATTCATTTTTTTACTATATTTTATATGTGTTTTTTTAAATTTGGTTCTATTTATAATGCTTTACTTTGTTTTATGCATGACCTTTTTTAGTTTTGTAGCACTTTAAATACTGTCATGTGATGGTATAGAAGTCTTTGATTGGCTGATTCATGTTTTTAAAAAGGGGAATAGTTGAAAGTATTAGTTGTCTGATGAAGCAGTAGTGATTACTGTGAAAGCACTCATAATAAAATTTTAATTACTTTGAATATTCTGGACTGTTACATGCTGAATATATATGTATGCTTATAGCTTTTGCTGTGGTTTGGGTCACATTCCCATTCTTTGTTATAAGAAGTAAAACTTGTGTTTTCTTGTTCATTTGCAATTGAAAACTAAGCTTGAAAGCCTTGCTTCTGTTCAGAAGCCAAGCTATACTATTTATAGTCTATATTAAATGGTCGAATGCTTAAAAAAGTGAACAGTGATTAATCGACCCTATATAAGCGAAAGCTTACAATGTCAAAGTGTGAAATAATGCCTCTTCGGTCTTGTAATATAGACCCTATTTATCTGAGGTGTGATTTCAAGCAATCTGTGATTGTTAAGAATTGACCCAGTTACTTGAGATTTCAGAACGTATGTGGACAGTGACTAAACTTTTGAGCAACATGTGTCTATTGTTTTAATAAAGTCCTTTTATATTGCACAGCTAAAAACAAAGGAATTGTGTCTCGATCCAGGAATGTTATTGTCCTCCTTTACTCACCCCTCATTATGCCAGTCTTGAATATAAGGGTTCCTATTAAAAGATCAAAGATGCATTCCTTCGACTCCATCTTGATCAAACTTGAAAGCACGAAAAGGCAAAATAGCGAAACGGCATATAAGTGAATTCTTTCCCTGGGAAAGAAATTGCTTGACCGCTTCCAGTACTTTGCCATTTTCATGACTGTAGTGCAATCTCGGAGTTGGTATATTTAAGTAGGGGTAGGGGTGTGGAGGGTGAAGCCCCCCACCATATGTAATGTTTTACAATTTTTTTTTTGTGGAACAGCGATTTTTTTCCAAGGGAAAAGAATTGCTGTTCTAAGCATTCAAGATTGTAAGCTTTCACTTACATAGTTTCGATAAATCATCATTCACTTTTTTAAGCATTCAATGATTTAACATAAACCTGAATATAATGCCCCCTTTGACATGTATCTGTCCAGACACATGAAACAAATGGAATGCCCACAGCGCTACCTTACCAGAGGGATACAAGGCACAAACATCATGTCCTACATGGACTGACTCAGAGCTCTGTCACTATAATCTGTATCCTACAGACTGCTAAGAGGTGACTTGTACTTGGCATATAAGGCATCCTTCAGCCCATTGCTGATGAATTTACTGCACATCAACAAATCAAATGGCATCAGAAATACTCTGTCTAAGGATGCAACCCTGTTCCTTGATATCAACAGAATGGTTTGGAAAGATGGGTATATCTCACAAAGTACACCATTCTTGTGGAACAGACTCCCCTATCCACATAAAACAAAGTTCATCCCTGTCCATATTCAAGCACAACTTACATCTTTGGGTTAGAAACAGAAAATTTACCCAAAGACTGCCCCTTGTACTAGTAATGGATAGGGGCAGCTCCTAAATGCTTCATCCCATACTAAGGTCCCCTCAAATTATCTACAGTATGATCTCAGTTATTCTCATTAGGGGAACTATATAATTATTGACAATGAGAAGGGTAAGACCAATCCATAACCAAATGGAAAAAAAAAGTTGCTTTGAGCACAAAAAAGAAAACTGGCTAAGTTTAAAACAGCCTTCAAGGGCAGCTAGTCTAGTACTTAGCTCTGAACCCACAACGCACATTTAAATGTTGTTTAAGAGCCATTATTTTCTTAATGGTTCTGAAGTTGGAATAAGTGGCCTAATTACTCTGCCCCTCCTAGTAGCCTTCATGATGTAACAGATGATGAGACAAATGCAGGAAGGAAAGGCAAACAGAAATCTAAATTATACTTTTTATTGGGTCTTGTTTAGTGTTGGATTAGAGGGAAAGAAAATCATTTTTTTTTGGAAGAAAAAAATTACCATTTGGGTGCAGTTCTCCTTTCAGGGGGAAATTATAATTAAGTCTTGTATTTTGTAGTTCGTATTGTTTATGTCCCTTACTGTTTTGTTTTACTTGTATTTCAAACATTAAACTGGATTTTAGATTGCAGAATTTTTGATTCTGTAATTTATACAGTTTTTCAATAGTAAGCATTCTACTTTGGTGCTGACTAATATCACAGACTACTTCTACCTAAAGAAAGGCACCATCCGTGGGTACTCACAGTTTCTCACACTTTTCCTGCTGGCAATGGAACTCTGGCTAAGCTAATGGAATAAATAACAAAAATGAAGGCTCAGTATAGCCTTGGATAAATAAACTAAACTAAATAAAATAAAATAAAATGACCACTAAGTCAAGAAAGGTTATCAGCAAATAGATGTAAGAAAAATGCAACTCAACTATAATGAGTACTTTTGTCTTAATCCTTCAGAATTTCATCAGACATCATATCTTAAATACGGTTCCAATGAAATACAAGTGCACCAGTGACCAATAATAATATTCACAACACAGAATCAGTATAAAATGGTTGGGGTTGGTATCTCTAATTTCAAAACCAATGCAATGCCATGGAATCAGCCAGTCACATAAGAAAAAAAAAAAAAACAGTTAGTCAAACAATGTAGTTATCCTTCAGCATTAAAATATTTTCATGGTTGCTGTCACCTGTAAGACATACAGACACAATAAAGAACTAATAATAGATGTTACCAATCATATTTTATATAATAATTATTCTTTGCACATTATGCAATCTTTTAAATGAGGTTTGGAACAGACCGATTTGTCCAGGGACATCTTCAAGTGGGTCTAGATAAATGGAGTAGTAGGAATTAGGAAGATAAGGGGAGGATAGGGTTAAATAGGAATGAGGGATGAAAAACCACAAAATCCACCAAGAAAAGAGAGGCAGAATGGCCGATTAAACTTGCTTCTTATTTATCCCCTGGTCTGAATGATATGGTGAACATAAAATGTTTCTTAAAAATAGGAAAATTACTAAAGTGAATATACAGAGGTGAATGCCCTTGTGTTTTAAACTATGTTAATTGTGTGGACATTTTGACGTATACATTTTTTATAGCATGCCTTTAAATATTTTTATGTATTTAATTGATTTGTTAATGAGATTATGTGATTGGTCGAATGTTTTTTGAATGGTTTAAAAGTGATTTAGAAGTGTATTTTATCATTTCTGATGAAGTCTTTGGGACAAATAGTGAACATTAAATTTTAACTACGCTAAAAAGAACTTTCTCAGTTTCTCCAGTACTTTTCTTGGTGGATTTTGTGTTTTTTTGTACTGTGGACACCTGGGCCTGCTTGTGTGCTGCTTTTCTCTTTTTATAGGAATGAGGGATGATTGGGAGGAAATGTGCTTAAAGGGTTTTAGGCAAGTGTATCTGGAGTAGGAGTCACATTTTTTGGTGTGAACTTGCTACTTGCAGGTAGTACATCCAAGACGACCAGTAGGTATAGTGGAACAGGTAGGCCTTGGAGGGAATGTTGTTAGGAGATTGGAGGAGCTAGATAGCTGAGTGATTGCAATCCCGGTGGTTACGGGGTAACTTTGAATGACTGCATCAGCTGAGGTGTTTTTAGTGAGGGTGGTATGGTATTTAGGGCCATGATGAAGTAGACATTGTAGTGGGTTGGACATAGTTTGTTTCGACTAGTGACATTGGGTTGTTTGTGTGTTAAATTACAGTAATGGTGACTGTGTTCATTTTGAGTAATGTTTGGGGGTTGGTATACTGTTCTTGTAACAATGCCGCGGTGGTACGGTGGTAGCATTGTTACCTCACAGCAAGAGGTTCTCCTGTTCAGTTCTCGGCTTGGCTTGGGAGTGCCTTCTGTGTGTGGATTCTGTATGTCCTCCCCGTGGTTGGGTAGCATTCAAAAGTCATGCGTGAGTAATTGGGTGTGCCTTCGTTGAAGGTTGGGCGTCAAGCTGGCACCTCGGCGTTTCATAAAAATCTACTGCCAATCATTGGCAGACTGGAGTTCCGCTGTGGCGACCCCTTACCGGGAAAAGACAAACAACAACATACTGTTCTTGTAACATTTTGTTTTATGGGTTTTATTTTCTCATTGAATCTTTTGTTTAAATTAAGTCTGTGCAATTTGGTACACTCATTTGTTGTTATGGTTTGTTTTACTCACTTAGACTTGGCTCCCTTTTATCGCATTTTGGCAATACAGCTGAGATTCATGTAGCACTGCAATGTTTCAACCTTTAGTGGTGTGCAAATTATAGATAACTGTTAGAGTCTTCGACATCTGGGGCTGTTCGACTTTCAAAAAAAAAAAAGAAGCACTAAGCGTGTACTTTCATTCAAATGGGAAAGATGCACTTCCAATTATAGTGTCGTGCTCTTCTTTAAAGTTTGAGAATGACCTCATTTTTCCATGTCAAGTAGGGGGTTGGGGCAAAGCAGTGAACATTAAGTCAGCATTAATATTTGAGCTTCCTTGGAAGTGGTTGACGTTTCTTCTATCTGTGCAGCCTGATTCTGTAGGCTTGATGTCCTTGTTTGCCAATCCTTAAACTATCCTAAGGACATATTCACCGTACCTCTGATTTTGTATTCTTTAGCATTCCTTTGTACTGGCATTTTTTTCTACATTTGGACAATTTTACCACTGCTAGATTGTAACTGGTGGTTGATGTCTTGCGTCAAGGGCAAACCCAAAGGAAATTGGTGAAGTCCATAGAATCACAGGTATGGCTTGAATGCATGTTATCTGGAAATTGTTTGAATGCATGATGTATGGAGGTGTTTTTGAGTCAATGGGATGAGTGTCATTGTGCAGTTTCAGGTAGGGGGACTGGAGGGACAAACTGGTGGTCGGGGATGTTGCTGCTGCTTGACTGCAGTCCTCGGAGGATGATTTCAGAGAAAGCATTACACTGTCTTTTTTCTCCTCATTTGGCTCTTGGTGGCAAGTCTGCAGCCCAGTAGGGATGTGAGGTATTTGTTCATGGACTTAGGTACAGCCGCAGATGATATTCACTGCTGCGTATGCACAGTAGTGCCCCAGGCTATTAACCGGTTAATGTTGTGGTGGTCTGAAAATATATGGCTCTTCCTTGTAGTTGTTCAAATGTCAATGTTTGGTTACCACCTTCTTAAATGTCAGCTTTGTGTGACTTTTGGGTTTTGTTCTTATTAGGATATGGGCTTAGGTATCATCAAAAAATAAAAAGAAAATGTTTTTCTGTGTTGGGAAAGTCACAAATTTCAATTTTATGTGCATGTTGGTGGGAGTTAAGGGGGAGGGAGGTTAGTGTGCTTTCTTCTTTGGGCTCTGTCGTATCTCGGAATAATGGTGCGTATCTCGCAGGGGCTTAGATTTGCTTCAATGGTGTGGTTCATCATGTGACTTATGGTTCACTTACTAAGTTCTGCTGCCTGGTAGATCACTCTGGTCCAGGCTGCTAAATGATAAGGTACATGAGTTGCTACTTGGTAGATAATTGGACCAAGCTGCTAAATAGCAAGGTACTTGAGTTCCTGTCTCACTAGTGGTTATGGAGGCTGCGATTTTTAGGCTACTGTTGAGATTTTTGTTAATATCTTCATGGTTCAAATGTCAGATTTACGAGGTTATTCATTTACTGATGGAGGCTGCTATTGTTGTTGTGAGGTAAATTCTCAGGTTATTAGGATAATGGTTTCATTCAGTGATGGATAGTTTTTGCAGGCTTTGGGCAAAGTGGAGAAACAATCGTGGCAGTGCATGCGCTGTAGGTATGTTTGCGGTATAGATCACATGAGATATGTACAATTGGAAGAACTGTATGTTATGGTTGAAATATAGGTGGCTGCAGTATGTGCTATTTAAGAGGTCTGTGAAGGTGGAGCTCATTGGTATACAGTGGTAGTAATTCTTTAGAAACTGGAACACAGCAATAATTAAAAGTGGGATTAAGCTCAACAGTGGGGGCAATTTTAAATATTGCTCTTACAGACTCGAAGGGTTAATGGAGTAGCATTTTGCATGGGCTTTTCTGAAGGTTGTGAAGTCTGGAGTTCAGGTGTTTGTCCTGGTTTTTGGCTTCAGTCATTAATTGTTTGCCACTGATTTGCCCGAGAACCAGCATTTGGTAAAACACAGATCATAAATATGAGGGATACCTATTGAAAGCATGACACACTCAGATGAGCGAAAATGCCGCAAATCGAAAACGTTATTTACCCCCTGCTAAATATATATTCCAACTCCAAGATCACACTAGAGTGAAGAAAGGGCAAATATTCCGATCTTCACTGTACTGTGATGAAAAAAAACAAACTTTGATTTGCGGCATTTTCGCTCATTTGAGCATTCGCACTTTGTAACTTTCATGCTTTCAATATGTAACCAAATATGAGTAATAAGCCCTATGGTTATTTTACAACCCTACAGAGCTACACAAACTGTATGAAGCTTGCGAGTCGAGGCATAGGAGGTAACAACAGATAATGCGTTGAATGCAGACTTGGGGTCTGACATGCAGTCATGGCTAAAGTGGACTGAAAGACCTCTTGTTAGAAGAGGGGTGAACCTTGTGGGTGGTAATGTGCTAATTAGTTCTTTGTTTGCTGGCGTGTTAAATGGCCCACCGATCTGTACACTGGTGATTAATTTCCTAGCAACAGATATGATGGTTGGCTCATTGATTACAAGTTTGGCAGGTACTGTTTTGCTAGTTTTAGGTCATTTTTTTCCATAGTCTAGCATAAGGCTACTTGGTCTTATGGTGTTGTAGATGACAGCCTGTGAAACGCTTAGACTATCATTAGTCAGTCCTTTGGACTCACATACAGTATGTTTCTCATTTGGAAAAATGCTCATTGATGCTTGTTGCCAGCATTGTATCTGAAGCATGTCTTGTTGTAACAAGATTGAATGCTTTTCTAAGAACAGTCAATTGCTCCAATTTTACTTATAGCTTTGTTTAGAAGTTTTCCTTGGTGAAATTCAGAGGGATGACTGGCATGTATGTTACTGCTATTTTGTAGTACAGGGACTTTGCTGCCCTGAGGTGACAGAAGTGACAGGTTTAGGCTCTTTAAACGTTGTTTTTTTCTTCTTTTTTCTTCTGACAAATAACTTATGGTTGACATTAAATGGGGGGTCATAGTGATAAGGTGTTTGCTACATAGTCACAAAAGATAGGTATAGAGGTTCATCTTTGTTCAATTTTGTGAAGACAATTGGCTTGACTTGTTTTTCTTTTCATATTGCAGAAGTATGGAACTGCAGTGGGCATTGGTTGGTGACTTGAATGAAGGGGACTCAAAAGAGGATGGAGGCTGCTTCAATGACTATACCAGTCCCTTAGGTGGTTCACAATGAGGTCATAGATGAGGGAGCACTGAGTGAGCAACTCTCAGTGCCCTATTGGAGGTGAATTTGAAAGGTAACAGATTCTTCTTGGGTGGATGCTTCGGTTGCAGGAGTTGTGTACAATGAGGTTGCAGATAATCTTTATTCAGCAGTTTGAGGTAGTGTGGGGGCAAGTTGAGGCAGAGGCCTGTTTGGAGTAGGGTATTGTATGGTTGGGGATTGTTATAGGCTCTGGGGTTTCCACAGGTGGGGTGATGTCAACAATCATAGGATCATATGAATCTACTTATATTTGGGGGTATTGGTTGGTGCCTTGGCTGTCAGAAGAGGGCTAAGATGGCAATGGAGCAGTTGTGCTATCCGTTTGCAGAAGGTGTATCACGTCTCATTAAGGTTAAAAGACTTGCTGCAGGATCTTGGGGTACCTATTTATATGCAGTTAGGCATGTCAGAAGTTGGTGGAACTCCTGTAGTGCATTTACAGTTACCCTTCCAGCTTACTGTGTTGGTAGAGGGCCCATGATGTACTCTGGTGACAGAAAGCATGAAATTGTTCATAGGTCATGGTAGGTATTGGTAATGTTATACACTAGGTTAGAGTTTAGAAGGGAGTACCAGAAGAACCATTTCATTCATGCTTGAGTGAATTTGTAGAGAGGGTTTTAGGAGCATTGTAAGCATGAGGGTGTGTTTGGGGCATTTTGAGATCAGAGTGTTTTGATTTTGTGGGAGATAGAGGGTTTAAACAAGGCATGCTTTTGGAGTTTTCCAGCAGTTGGCCATGTTGTACTTTACTAGTAGCATAGGTAGCATGGGGGTTAAGATTAGTTCTGAATGTTGTGGCTATAGTTTTAGCCTGGATGGGCATTAGGAGGTAGTGAATTTTGAGGGGGTTTAAGGTTATGCAAGTGTTAGGTTTTGCAAGCAGTTAGCACCTTAATCAGAAGCATAGTGTTGTACTATCATTACCCTTCAGGTGTGATATGTTGCAGGAGTTCTTTGTTGCTGCGCATCATAGGGAGTTTTCAGGAACTAATTCATGGGGTACTCGGGGGGAGTATATTTCTACTGTACAGTTTTCCAGGCTGTCTGAATTTTGGTTTTATAATTTTGTCTTTTTTCATAAAATGCTGGTTTTCTGGCAGTTAGTGTCAGATCATTGAGAGTTGGAGTTACAAAAAATATTTTTTGTAGTGAATTCAGGTCACTGCATGACTGTTTTATCTTTCTAAGTTTGTGACAGCAATATTTGCAATTATTCCTATTGGCATGGATACAGGTGGCACTGTAGCCCCTTACAGTCTTTGTGGAATGTTAGCAAGGTAGCCAGGTGTGTAAATTTGGAGTTACAGTTGGAAGGTGAATAGAGGATTGGTGATTTAAGGAGGTTACTTCAAGTTATGGATGTTGTGTGGTTTACTGTGTTTATTTCAGTCTTTGGGTAGGGCTTAGCAGTTAAGTGCTTCTGCATGGTTCAAGTGGCAGTAGGCTTAGTGTTTGTTTGTCTAGCTAGCTGGTGTTGACCCAAGTATCATTATGAAGTTTTTATTGGCATGGTAGCTGTGTAAACTGAATACTTTACTCATACACAGAGGGTATGCTAGGTCATGAGGTTATGGTTGGTTACTTTAGCACTGGAGAGGAAGCAGTGGTTTGCTTTCAGCTTCTTAGGCAATGGGATCATTTTTGTTATCTGTGTAATAGAGATTTGACAGGTGATGGCATGGATACTATTTGGTTATGCAGGATGGGGTACACCAAATGATGTTTGGTTTAATGCCTTTTAATGGCAGTTAGGTTGTTGGAAGTTTGGTCAGAGAGAGGGGGAACAGCCTGGTCGGACTGGTGGGCAGAGAAGAGGGGCAGGCTTGCCCTCTTCTGGTCCCCTTCTGGTGGTAGATGTTCATTTCAATAAGCTGGGAAAGGCAAGTGAGTGGTTGCGCTGCTTGATAAGAAAAGGCAAGTGAGCAGTTTTGCAACTTGATAAGTAAATAAGCAAGCGGAGGTAATCTGCTTATTTGGTTGGGGGTAATTCAATAAATGGTAACTGAAGTGAGTGGTACACTGCTTCATAAGTGAGTGGAGCTATGGATGCTGTTTACTGATCAGGATGAGTGGGGTCACGCTGTCCTATGTTAATGTTACATGGAAGTTGTTTTCACCTATATCATGTTTGATTGAAATGAATGAATATTGGTTAACAATCATGTTTATGGAAGCTTAATAAAAGTCATCAAATGCCATTTGGTGTGATGTTTTTATTGAAGGAGACCGGGACAAATGAGGTTTGAAACAGACCAATTTTTCCAGGGATATCTTCAAGTGGGGCTAGATAAACTGAGAAGTAGGAATTAGGAGGATAACGGGAGGATAGGATAAAATAGGAATGAGGGTTGATTGGGGGGAAATGAGGTAAGGGTAGGGAAGGGCTTAAAGGGTTTTAGGCAAGTATAACTTCAGTAAGAGTCACATTTTTTGGCATGAAGTTGCTACCCATCCTCCTTCCATTTTAGTGGGGATTGCGGGTATTTTTCAGTTTGGGTATGGCTGGGAGGAGGGTCAGTCTTGCCCTCTTCTGTTACCCCTCTGGTGGTGGATGTTCAATTCAATAAGTTGGGAAAGGCAAGTGAGCAGCTGTGCTGCTTGATAAGGAAAGACACATTAGCTGTTGCGCAGCTTGATAAATAAATAAGCAAGCGGAGGTAAGCTACTTATTTGGTTGGAGGTAGTTCAATAAATGGTAACTGAAGTCAATGGTACACTGCTTCATAAGTAAGTGAGTGGAGGTATGTATGCTGCTTACTGATCAAGATGATTGGGGTTACGCTGTCCTCTGTTAATGTTACATGGATGTTATTTTCACCTGTATCATGTTTTGGTTGAAATTAATGAATATTGGTTAACAATCATGTTTATGGAAGTTTAATAAAGGTCGTCAAATGTCATTCGGTGTGATGTTTTTATTGAAGGGGACAGGGACAAACATCTTCTCTTTAATGTATGCTCATTCCATCCAGATGGAACACTGGAATAGTGAGAGTAATCTGTTAAAAAAGCTGGAAAACTAAAAAAACAAGGTGAAACTATGGCTAGAAAAGAACCAGTGAACACTTCTTCTTAGTGCTGTCATTCTCTTTAATGTTTCAACATGAACTTCATCAGATCTCAGCATTTATTTATTCATTTAGTTAGTTAGTTGTTTGTTTGCTTGTTTTTGTTTACCGGGAGAGTTCAGCTAGGTTTGGGTGCCCATTTTCAGTGGAAGACCAGGAAGAAAAGCTCCAGGATACATTCAAGCAATAAAGTACAAAAAACAATACTGCACATATATAAAATGTTTACACAGTTGATTGTATAAACATGTGGAAAATGTTCTGCTCTGTGATGTTCTACTCCTTGTAGTGAGTAGGGGCATCTGGTGATATGAATCTGTGAATAAAGTATTCTTTATAGACAATATGGACATTTCTGGCTAGATGCTGCAACTTTGGATCAAGCAAAGCTGAAAAAAGTTCAAAACTGTACCCATGATTCTGAAGACAATGAGCACATCAAATTATTGGCTATTGACTATTGGCATTGTATCTTTTGATACTATGAATGCAATAGGAAAATAGGAAGAGGGGATTGTATAGCAGAGTGAAATGCTGTTATTAGCAATGAAAAAGGAGTGTGTGGCAAGAGAATAGTGAAGATATACTAGTGAACATTTCAATATATTTTCAGTCAATTTACTGTTCTTCAGGTTTCAGACTTCTTGGAGGTGGGAAGGGTAAATGAATCAAGGAATGTAACTCAGGACAGGGAGGTAAAGACCAAAAATAAATAAATAAATAAAAAGAATTGAAAAAATTATGTAAGTCCTACATTAAAATGTTTTTTTTTTTTACTCAAATAATTTTTATTTTTCTCTCAATGCACAAATTAAATAAACATTATAATATAAAGTGATGATCAGATTACACCGGATTAACTATATACATTATGTGCATTTGGCCTGAAAGAGTAAACAAAGACAAAAAATACAGAAAAATACTAGTGTGATACATTTCTAAATAAATAAATAAATAAATAAATACTAATATTATTAAATATTCCATTAGAGAGAGTTAGTGTCTATTTGTAGAGTTTTGATGATAGATATAACTTTTCTCCAAGGATTGTTAATAAAAGACTTGGGTTAGATTCTAAGTTTATTAATCTTGATCTCCTTCAGTGCCGTTTCTTATAATATGGATAAAAAGTCCTCAAGAAGTGGAGAAATGTTACATTTCCATCTTCTGGAAAAACATTTCCTAACAATTGCAAGTACTGTCCATAATAAAAACAAGTTATTTTTTTCTGAATGATAACTTTCAATCACATTGAATAAGACTAGAACTTTAGTACACTAGATCAGAAAATAGATTTTTTAAAAAGTTGTCAGTGTCATCCCAAAAATGTTTCAGCTTAGGGTAATCATAAAAAATATATACCCAGTCAGCTTTAAAGATATGAGAGCATTCTAACAAAGGATATTGTTAGAGTTATTAAAATTAGCTATCTTATCAGGAGTTAAAAAAGTTCTGTGTAGAAATTTCCAACTATATTTTTTCCAGTAGTGTGACCATGAAGTGAATTTAAGGATGATAAAATGTAGGATTTAATTTCAGAGAAAAACATGATAATTGTCCCATAGTAATATAATTCTAATATTTATATTGGGGTTTTGTTTAGTAGTTTATCAATATTTTATAAAATTTTGAGGGAATATCTATGTTAAGATCATTGTACAGACATTAAAATGTTAACAGTATAAGTGATAACTGATAAAAGACTGACCATTTTGCAAATGCATATGAGCAGATATATGCTACCTGTAGGAAGTGATATTTATTTTTGCATGGGACTGGAAGATGATAAAGTAGGTGCGGAAGATAAATGGTTATTCTCCATGAGGAACAAGAATGTTCTAAGCTGTTAATTTGGAAAAGGCTCTAGAGTGAGGTGAGGTTAATAGTAGAATAATGATTGTTATAGGATGATTTATACTGAATGCATTAACAAGGAGGTGAGCCATGCAGGGACTATAATTGTATAGCTTCCTGAGGTGAGTGGAGTTGTTTTCTAACTGGATTATGTGGAGACTAGTGACACTATTTTGTCTCGGAGAGTTTATTGCTAATGTAAGGGCACAGGTTGATAAGAAGAATGTGAGAAATTCATCACCATCATCAACAACAGCCCTTTTGCAACTTCTACCTGGGGATGGGGAATTTCATCAGCTTTCACCACCTCTCTTGATTCAGAGCCACTTTCTTCTTTTCCTCAGGAATCAGTCTTGACTGCTGTAGGTCTTCTGCTATGCCTTCCATCCATCTCTTCTCTAGATATTTTCATTTCCCCTAGTCTTCTTCCTGTCTGTCAAAAATCTTTACTAAATCAACTTCTGCTTTCCTGAACATATGACCAAACCACCATAATTTTAACCTTCCCTGCAACTGGGGTGACTTTGGCTTCTGCTCTGATGTCCTCATTTTTCCATCTGTCCCACTGTGCATCCTACTACCTATTTAAGAAACTTTATCTCCATAACCTCAAGCTTCCACAGCTCCTCTGACCTTACTATCAACATTTCTATGCCATAGAGAAGCACCAGAAACACCACTGTTTACATAACTTACTTTTCAGCTTCTTTGTCATTCTTCTATCACAGACTAACATTGACACTTTGTGCCATTTGGCTGCATCACCTCTGATTCTGGCTTTCACCTCCTCATTCAGAATTCCTTCTCCTTAAGCAAATCTCCTATACACCTGAAGCTTTCAACATGTTCCCCTTTTCAGCATTCAATTTCACCTTCTTCTGATTTCCTACATTGGTTGTCAGGACCACTGGGTTGTCTTTTCTCAGTTTCATTCCATACTGCTTTAAGAGATGTAATCTGATCCTCTGTCATTTGCTTTAAATTCATGTTGTGAGTCTGCTTGTAGTGCAAAATCATCTGCATACAGCATTTTTGTTAATCTGTCCCCTCTGGCCTGTTTTCTAATACAATCCATCACCTGTATGAACACTAATGGGCTCATAGCTGATCCCTGACACACTGGTAACTCCTCTGTGAAGTGAGATGCTATTTGTACTTGTGTCATTGAATCCTGTAACATAGCATACACTAATTCTGTTACTGTTTACAGACCATCATAGGACTGCCTAAATCAGCTTTTTGGGATTTTGTCACATACTTTCTCAAAGTGTAGGAATGTCCACTTGAATTCTTCCCCCATCCTCAACTTCATTGTTGTTATCTCTCTCGCTGCAATAATTGGGTAACTTGTACTGCATCCTGATCTGAATATAAACTGCTCATCATCTGTTTTACATTCCATTGCTCTGCATTTTTATTTTTCATTTACCTTATCCAGCTCTTTATTTCAGTGTGACAGGAATTTTGTACCTCTGTACTGCCCATAGTTGTGAATTCCTCCTTTGTTCTTGTACAGTGGCACTATTATGCTTATTTTCCTGTCAGCTACTAAGATGAGTAGTACCTTTAGGACACATTTTTCCCACAATGCACCAAATATCTTCATCATCTCTACAGGGTCTTCATTTGAACTTGCAGTTTTTCTAACTTCATTTTCCTTAGTGCACTTCATACATCTTCTGCAGTGAGTTCCTCTTCCTCTTTAATGTATGATTTTCATGGGGCAACTCATGATCTGTGGGATTTTCTTCATTAAGGTGCTGCTTGAACTAGTTCTTCTAAATGTGTTTGAACTCCCCTGCACTTGTGAAAAATATTGTTGCTGGCATTCCTTATGAATGATATCTGATGACAATCTTCTTTATCTTTCTGTTATTACATTGCAACCTGGTAGAGGGTTTTTGTTTCATCTGCTGTGTCACTTTTCAGAAGATGGTAGTTACTCTCAACACCTTTTTCTCAGCCATTGTGACTGCTCTCTTAGCTTTTTTATTAGCCAACTAGTATTCCTTCTTAGCCTGGTCTGTCTTTTCTTTCTCCCCCTTCTTTTTACACGCATTCTTTATTTTAATAACTTCCTGGAATTCTGCTTCCACTACCAGGTTTTGTTATACATTTTATGGTTGTTCCTTGCTCAGCCTCATACCAGTTCTACAGTCTTCATACATGCTGTTTTGAGATCCTGCTGTTCTTCCCTGGTCCCACCTATTTCATCTTCTTCTTGAGTGCTAGATCCCTGAATATTTCCACAAACTCATTTGCATTGGCTGTAGTCATCTTGTAGGATTTCAGCCTGGTATCCTATAGCTTTCTTTGTTGCTGCTTGCAGCTGATTGTGGTCACCAATGGTTTATTCTGGGGGTGGGGTGGGGGGGGGGGTGATAATTTCATTAATGATGGCTTTTTCTTCATAATTCATGTGTGCCTTTTCTTTCATGCCCCAAAAATGATCTCCATAGGCAATTGCCCCAAAAATATGTCCTCCCACTATCCACAGTATACACAGAGTAGTTCAGCCTGTTGTTGTTTGTCTTTCGGCTTTTCCCAGTAAGGGATCGCCACAGCGGAACTCCAGTCCACTAATGATTGGCAGTAGATTTTTACAAAATGCCGAGGTGCCAGCTCGACACCCAACCTTCAACGAAGGCACGCCCATTTACGCATGCATGTCTTTCGAATGCTACCCAACCGCGGGGAGGACATGCAGACTCCACACAGAAGGCACTCCCAAGCCCAGCCGAGAATCGAACGGGAGAACTTCTTGCTGTGAGGTAACAATGCTACTGCTGTACCACTGCAGTTCAGCCTGTACAGTTTCCTAATTTTTCTCACACTGGTTAAAATTAAAAATCTCAATGCCTTTCTAAGTGAAGTGGTTAACCCACAGCATAAACCACTGGTGTAAGCAGTGATAAGAGAAGGGTGTGCTGTCAACAGATATTAGGCCAATAACTAAGCCACTCCTTTCTGCAGACTGCCCCAGGCTTGTAACTATTAGATTAGCAAGATTCAGGGAAAAATACTGTATGTAGATACAGCTTTGGGCAAGGGGAGGCATATAGTTGTGAGGTAAAGACCTTAACCATTATGCCAAATCTTCCCCATTTCACAGTGAGAGGAATCTTTTACATTCAGCCAGTCCTATCAGTATGTTACTTTGGCCTATCATGATGTCTATTTTAGGAGAAAGATATTTTATTTATTTATTTATTTATTTATTTATTTATTTATTTATTCATTTAGTTTACATTTGTTGACCGGGATTGCCCGAC